>NC_135214.1:16530227-16545227 GCF_052324685.1 Brachyhypopomus gauderio
AAGGATAACACGTCTACCTATGCAGGTTTGTAAATATGAAGAGCTAAATGCTATAGGTGTGAGCGGTAGGCAGTGCCAGGTCGGAGCTGGGCTTCTCGCCTGGATGAGTGACCTCTCCCCCACACCCACATTCAGCTCTGCATCACTGAGCAGCCAGTAAACAGCCACTCTGCTCAGATCTGTCTCCAACTGTCTCGCTCTGTCTCCACCTGTCTCGCTCTGTCTCCACCTGTCTCGCTCCGTCTGCCTCACGCGCAGGAGCGAATGTACAGCCGTGACTCATTAGCATTGGCGAGGCCGTGTCAGGCTCTAACGAGCAGCGCTCAGCCACGCGGCCCCCGACAGGCCCGACTGATGGGCCCGCAGCTCCCCGACTGCTCAGCTGCTGGGTGGACAGGGCCAGGTCCCTGGGTCAGAGCTCCGATGGCCACGCTGGACACAGCTGATCAAACAGGAAGAGCTTAGCGGCCAGACCACTCCTGTCCACGATCCTGCCTAAATAATTGTGTGTGTATGTGTGTGTGAGTGTGTGTGTCTGGGGGGGGGGGGGGGGGGGGGGGGTTGGTTCTGGCCAACTGCAGTCCTGCCAAGCGAGAGAAGCAGGAAAAACACTGATAAAAGGCTGCCGTGACAACAGTGGCTAACAGAAAAGCCTGAAACGGCTGGTTGATGATCAGGAAAAGAGAAAACCGCGTGCTCATTAAACACCTCTATAGCATATCTTACAAACACATGAATTCATGTAATATTAGTTTTACCATGGTCCAAAGAATACATTTTTTTCCGTGGCATATATGTGACCCTCTAGTTCCATCTCTCTTAGAAATGTATTGGAGATGTTATATCTGGTTGCACACCATCTTTATTCTCACAGAGGGTATGGGCAGATGTGCTGGTAATTTCCACTAGCCCCAGTGAGCATAGCCTACTTACATTATTCATGGAAAATATAAATAGGATGAGATGGGGCTTGTCAATCTCACATTCCCACTTGCTAACAGGTGGTGATCAGAGCTGTGTGACAAAATGAGTGATTCAGGAGGAAATGGAGAGGGAGAGAGGAAAAGACGGGGGGAGGGAGAGAGGGAGAGAGCGAGGGAGCTAGAGAGTGAGGGAGCGAGAGAGTGAGAGAGCGAGGATGTTATCAGTGAATATGGCAGAGGCAGACTCTGATCTGACAGCTTCCTACTCATACTGGGCACGTCTCCTGCATACTGACGGCTGCTCTCAGCCGCACTCATAAACAACCCAATGTCAAATTAAAGCAATTAGAAAAAAAGGCAACAATTTTCTGAAACATTTATTTTGTAATATTTAACAAAATTCTAAAGTGCAAATTGGGCTTTAAACAACCCAAATACCGAACCACAAACATAACATTTTCAAATTTCTTAAAGTAGATTTGCTGAGCACTGTTGGATGCCAATTAGAACTACAGATTTCCGAAGCACCCGTGGACTTGTGGTGGTGTTAATATGCATGACAACTAAGGACTCGATACACTCAGCAACCACACTCAGAGAAATCAGGAGCCAAGACACACAGATGACTGAAAGAGAGAGCAAGAGAGAGAAAGAGAGAGAGAGAGAGAGAGAGAGAGAGAGAGAGAGAGAGAGAGAATTAAAAGGTAAAAGGCTCACCTAAAGAGACAGATTAAAGGAATATTATGTTATTTTGCTCAAAATGTATTTTCTGTACTCATCAATATTTAAGTGACAGTATTATCTATGAATTCTAGGTTTTCTTAGTTCTCTGTGTAAAGTGTCACACAAATAAGACAAAAAACAAAAAACAAAACAGACCACACAACGCACGAAGCAGCAGCACGAAGACACCATAGTAACAATTCAAGTGTTATTTGTGTTTAAATAAAATGCATAAAATCCACTTTAGTGTTCACAGATGCATACATCTGAAATATTTAATATCCAGTGTCATAACCTAATTCATTCACATACCCATCAGCCAAGCTGCAGTGACAAGGTGTTTTCTATAGTCAAAACAGCTACAATAAAATAATATATTTTAAGTGCTTAACTATGGCGAGAGGTGACGGTTCTGCGAATAAAAATGTTTTAATATGGTCGCTCTCCGTGGTGCTGAAACATTACTCATAACTCGCCATCTATTACCTTCAGGTGATAGCCTATTCCCACCAGTTGCTAAATAAGGTAAAAGATAAAGATGTTGCTTACGTACACGACACTGTCAATGTTCGGGAGAACAGACGTATACCAAGTTTGACGTAACTGGAAACGTATTCCGTTCTGGAAGGTAAATTGAAGCGGAACGAACGAATCTATGCCATGTCCTCGTATTCTCGTTAATGCTCTTTGGTCTTCTTCATTCCACAAAACACCTCAATAATCTGTTGAACTTCAGTATGCATATACCTCAAAAGTGTGATAAGAATACTGCCTAACGTTTCATTTATCTTCTCAAACATCTGCGAGGGGTTGTGAATTTGACAGGCGTAATCTTAGAGATGTGTTTTTTACATAATCACAAACAAAAATAATCTCTACTTTTCCTTAGACTCCTAAATGACTTGTGGAAAACAGGTAATTTAACATTAAATCAGTGCATGCCGTCCACGTTCGTTCCCCGTCTTTTCGTTCTGGGTGACTTTCCAGTGCCCACTCCCTTCTATACGCAGGTACTCACCGTATTTGCCTGCCATTACGAGCTGGTAGAGCACGGTCATCCCAAACAGTGCTTTCCATAGTCGTGGATGCATCATATTAACGATCCACAAGACTAAATTCGGCCCGCGCTACTTGGTCACCGTCCTCTCACGGTATCGATTTAGATCCACATTTTGAAATGCGCTTCTTATGCGGATGCTAAAACGTTTAGCACAGGTGGGGAACACGTCGGTTAAGTGAAATCGAGCGAGCTTTTGGCTTTAAGGCAGTCAAAAAAACACACGGAGACATTCACGCCCGGAATGTCTGGTGCGGATCGGGATCAGGAGTTACGTAGTGGATCTCGCCTCTTCCCTGTGTGGCGGGAACCCGCAATGACGTCACAGAGAGACTCGGATCTGTCAAGCCGTTTACGTAGAGGAGGAGGAGGGAGGGGGGGGGGGGGGTGGACGAGTCACACAGCAACAGCCGTGCTGGGTTTCCTAGGAGACGAAGAGAAGGTTTAGATTAAGTCGACACTATACAAATAATCATCGTTATGGGGCCTAAAGGTAAAGTCCCTTATCTGGGCTCGCCTCGTCTTCTCATCGCGGGGAAAAGAAAATAGAGAACATAGGAGTGATTTCACACACACGCACACACACACACACACACACACACACACACACACACACACGATCACACGCGCGCTCACACACACACACACACACACACACACACACACACACACACACACACACACACACACCTGCGCGCGCACACACACACACGCACGCACACACACACACACACACACACACACAAACACACACACACCTGCGCGCACACACACGCACACACACACACACCTGCGCACACACACACACACCTGCACACTCGCGCGCTCACGCACACACACACATACACACACACACACACTTGCGCGCGCACACACACTCACCTGCACACTCGCTCGCACACACACGCGCGCGCACACACATTCTGTAAAATAAAGAAATTATTAGGCCTAATGATTTAAATGCAACAACAACAATAATTGTTATTATTGTAAATATTAATTAATACGTAATATTATTGGTTGTTATATGTTGATAAAGATTATGAAAAATGTAGTCATATTTTTTTAGTTTCTCTCTCTCTCTCTCTCACACACACACACACACACACACACACACACACACACACACACACACACACACACACACACACACACACATTTTAACCTCTAGAACCTTCTTCACCTTTTCTCTCGCCACTGACCGTTCACGTGACAGTGAGCATTCACGCGCGCAGTCCCATTTCCCCTCTAAACGCAGCACAGCAGCTCTCGCCCTCGAGCTCGAGCTCGTCTTTGTTTCATTTTTGCCTAACCAGAAACAAAATATGATGCCTGAGCCATGAAGAATTTAGTTCCATATGTTTCTCAGAATACCATATTAATCAAATGGATAGTTGTGACTAATGCAGCACAAATATTGCAACAGATATTTCTGCTGCAGTATTATCAAATTTATTATTTATATTCATTTTTTAAATATCACGTAATGTATCACTGGTAAGGTTCCGTTTGATTTGAAATAGTACATGTATTAAAAATAAATGTGTTTCTAGCTCATTAAACTCAACACTATCGTATGTCACAACTGAATAACTGAAGTTGCAGCGCCACCCACTGGCCACTCATTGTTTGTGTAAAATGATATACAGATATGGCCCTGTATACAAACTCCTCAATTCACAACAAATGAATGTAGAAACAATAGTAATTTCTTTAGCTTTTTTTCTTTTAAGATGTGCAGTGTACTAAAAATATATATTTTTTAAGTTCTCCTGAGGTTATGTGATTATTTCACTTATCATTTACCCTAAGGTTGAAACATGTCTTATAGTAATGAATTATATTATTAAGTATTAAAAACACTGCATGGGCTCTCTCTCTCTCTCTCTCTCTCTCTCTCTCTCTCTCTCTCTCTCTAACGCAACTTAGTTATACTCTTGCTTTACGACCTGTATTCCCATGTTTGGTGGGTTGCCGGGGCAGCCGTTGGTTGTTTTTTGAAAGCTGACCTGCTGCACGGACGCCCACGCCTTCCTCTCACTCTGCGCCTGTTCAGAGTCACATGTCCTGGCATTTAGACCCTTAGACCCGACTCCCTCCAGCAGAGCTGCTGACCCCTCCCCCCACGCTGGCGGGCCCTGCACTGATGACAGATCCATTTTGAAACAATGTGGTAGGAGAGGACGTGAATGTCATTCAGAAATACATGGACAATAGGGAAAAACACAGGGAAAAAATTTGTGCTTCATTTAATTTCACCTTCTTGGCTGAAAAGGGATAAAAAAATGCTTTGAGGATTTTTCCATTGTAAGTTCAGTTGTATCAGGATGCAAACCGAGCGTCTTTCAGAGACCATTTGACACCCAGTGGTTGTATCTCCAGGGTTTTTTTAGCACTTTTCTCCTTGTTTCCACCTCCTGGTTCGATGCTGCCACACTTCCATCAGCAGACCCGTGAGGATTACACGAATCCAACAGAGGACAAGCAGACAGCTCAAACACACACACATTTGGACAGATGTAAATTCCTCACATACATTGTGACACAGACATTACCTCCTGGGAGGGTTAAGAATGGCAGATCAATGCCTGCCCTGTGTTTGGGGTTACCAGGCAACTGGAGACACCATGTGATCTGAACGTGCCATAAATATTTTTTAACCTGTCACCTTTGATCCATTCTACCAGTACACTCCTCTGGGACTTTCCCTAAACCCTATCTAATTATTAACAAATTACATATGTTTTTATTTTCAATTTAAATGGACTCATATCTATATATCGGATACTTCAGCATATCATCTTTGTGTTGATAACATTTTTGTGTTGTATATCATTGCTAAACATTCCTCCCTTGCTCATTATCTTTAAAAAGACTCCATTAAAAATAGTTTAACAGGAAACAGGACGTTGTGTTTCCATCTTGTGAGGAGCATGCCTATTCCTATGACACCGTTACTATAAACACGAGTACCCATCAGGCAGTTCACTTATTGCTCTGGCAATAAGGCCTGGTTTTCTGTGTCACAAGTATGCCTGAGTAAACATTCACCGTCGGGCATGTGGGGTGGCGACCAGAGCTCAGTGCACTATAGTATTGTGAAGCTGTATCTTGGCTGGGTTTTATTCTCACCAACGCATGGGGCTGTGGGTTAATTGAGCTGGTAACGGATACATTGTATGTAGGCCCTGATTGAAAAAACAGAACAATTAAGAATGAAACACTCTAGCTGTGTCACAGATGCTGCTCTAATCTCTCCAGAAAGACAGTCTCTTGTTCTCTGTCTCTCAAAGTAAACAAGAGCCAAGCAGAAATCTCTGGTCATCTCCAGATGTTTGCATTATCTCCACCTCCACCCGCGGGCGAGGCCTCCAGCCGGAGGCTGTGGCACTTTCAGTAGCTCGTCTCACTGGCTACAATCCTTTGAATCATTTACTCTGAATAAAACTGAAAGTGTATTTCAGAGAAGTGCTCCTTCTCTCTCAGACTGACTATAAATGTACATTATAGACAAACACAATCAGTCCACAGCTTAGACCAAGGTTCATTAGCACAGGCGATGACAAAAATATAACAGGATTAAATCCAGAACCCTCATGTCATAGGGACAGGGCTACCGGAGTTCATTAATGTTGACTGTTTGGACATTAAACTCATAAAGCGAGTTCTTTTCATATATGTTCAAGAAAGCTTCACTGGATGAAAAAACCAACAGACAGATTCTAATCTGGGTGAGCTGAGCGCAGTGGTGAGTGCTGCCTCTTATTTTAATGTGTGAGTCTCAGTCACGCATGTCGTGTTTCACCTGTCGCCTCCCTCTGACTAGGGGGTCTCCTGTGCGATTTCCCCCTATTACTCAATTTTCTAAATTTGCTATGTCAAGCTGTAAAAATCCAGCTGACTCACTCGGGGTGCCAAAATCCTCTGGAGTGTTGCTGTGCGGTAGAGCAATAACACAGCAGTCAAGAGCCTTCATGTCTTTTCAGCAAAGCTCAGGTCTTGCATCACTCCACTGGCGTCCAATGTAAATGTCAAAGTTTTACAGAGTTCCCCCGTCTGGAAAGGACCCACTCCTCTCCATACCAGCTCACTAACAGCTCCCCAGACACACAGTATGAACCAGGGGGAAATTACAGTGTGTTGAAGATGATATTGATCAAGATCCTTTGTGCATGTGTGGCTGACACCAAAGACAAATACCAAACCTGTTCCCAGTGTCTGGGGAGGGTGTGTGTGTGTGTGTGTGTGTGTGTGTGTGTGTGTAAAAGAAAACAACCAACCAAAGACCAAAGCGTCTCTATTGTTAGGACTGAGTTAAAGTATGGGTGCTCTTTCCGTGTTATTGAATGGAAGTTAAACATGACCTTTCAAAGACAAGCGTTTATTAAAAGGTTGTTTGTTTCACACTTGTGGATTGATTAAACTCACAACGAAGCTGTGGCAGTCAACCTAAAAAAAAAGTTGACAGATCCTATGCTGAGATTTTTTTTAAGCTGATTTAGCATATTTCAGGTCTTCCTACTCTATTTAGACGGTCCAGGTGCAGTCTTTGGTCTTTAAAGTTCGTCTGATCATCTGCCACTCTCAGGTCTATTCTAGTGACAGTGTTGAGACGCCATGTCTAATAATAGCAGTGCTAGCAGCAGCTGTGTAGTGAGACAGCCCAGCCGGTCACTGGACAGCCGGGGGAATGTCAGAGTGGTCAGGGCCGGGGAGGAGTGCCGGTGCTTACACAGGGCTTCATATCCGTTTGATGGAGAGTGCCTCTCGATTGTGTTGTGCGATACAAGTTAACCAATGACAGCAAAGACAAGAAATATGATCCTCCTGTTCCTTCTTCAGAGTAACCCCAGCACATGACCTTTTTCTGTCATGCTCATCATGCACACAAAAAAAAAAGTAAAAAATGCTGATCCTAAAATCTGATTGGCTGAGCCGTGATTGAAGCCATTGTGAAGTCATTGCTTTGATTTATGCACACCTTCACTAACAGGATTCTGTATTAATATGATCCTCCGTTGAGTAGACTAATCTTTGCCTTTGTGTTACTTAGCAACGAAAGCTTGTTAGAGGGCTGCATTGCCTGGCGTAAGTGTTTACTGTGACTGTTGTTAATATTAAATTCAATGATTTATTGAACATTTGTGTGTTGTATTGCAATGTTTATATTGTTTTTGGCATCATTTTATCCGCTATCCGTTGGGCCCTTACCTGTGAGATAAACGCGGTAACGCATGGCCTCCCATGCTTTAATATCTTAAAATTGCACACGATGAAGACTAATTTACAAATCTTTTAATAAAACCGAATGTAAGGAGAAAAAAAGATTCTGAGTGTTACAGACAGGCCAATCCCACACAACATTTGACAGTGATTATCTACTGTTAATTATTTATGACTTATTTAGGACAATATAGACATCATAAGCCACTCTGTGCACTGTGATCATTATAAGGAGTAAAAAGTGGACTAGAAATCACTAGTCTGATTTTTCCTTATGTCAATCTGAGAGA
This sequence comes from Brachyhypopomus gauderio, assembly GCF_052324685.1. Taxonomy (NCBI): domain Eukaryota; kingdom Metazoa; phylum Chordata; class Actinopteri; order Gymnotiformes; family Hypopomidae; genus Brachyhypopomus; species Brachyhypopomus gauderio. The sequence continues at coordinate 16,538,444 of NC_135214.1, forward strand.
AGATGCTAAAAGTTCAGCAGTAAACATGAACAGGTCACTGAATCATCACTCTGTCAAACGCTCAGTGCCAAAGACGAACAGGACCTGAATCACCACTCTGGCTACCCCAAGGATGCCACTACCCGCTCAGACACACACTCACACATCGGCTTCCTGCAGGAGTGAGAATTTCTGGCAACCTGTCACATGTGGGAGGTCTAAGTTGTGTATGAATCTTCCACAAGGGGTCTGTCATCCCTGTGGTGGAGAAACAGTCTGACTGATTCAGTTAGAGCCAAGCCTATGCACGAGCGGTCTTCCTCACATCATATTTTCATGAAAGAGCTTCAAAACAGCAGGACGCCAAGCTGCCAACAGTGAGTATTTGTGAGGTCTTTCCACCGGAGTGGGGAGAGTAACAACACACTGACTCTGCCAACGCACCGACACCGCCCTGACTAACTGACCCACATGTCAGGATAGTCCCTTAACACAAAAGACAGTTTAGCATTAAGTCAAGTCTAAATCAAATACTAGGCATTGTATTGACTGTGCTTGAATGTCAGTACATTATCAAAGTCATTTATGGTCCTGTGAAAAGAAGACACGTCTAACACGTAACCCAATCTAGATCCTCCCCCCCACCCCCCCCACCGCCAACCAAGACACTCCAACTCACTCGCTTACTGGCATCTACTCCACCCAACTGCTGGAATACCACATGACAGCTGAGCGAGGAGGGTGGGCTGGGGGGTGAGGTATGGGGTGTGGGGGCAGCTGGGTCCTGGGGGAGGGGGTCAGCCTAACTGAAGCTACATATAGCAGAGACCTTCTGCCTCCCTGCTCATTCTACTCAAGTCTTCCAACCCGGTCACTTTCATCCCAGCTTCACCCTACGCCGTTCCAACCATGAGCAAGAGCTACTCCTCCGCCTCGGCCGAGACGGCTTCCTCCTACCGCCGCACCTTCGGCTCAGGACTGGGCGCCTCCATGCCCAGATCCCTGTTCTCCAGCCGCGGCTCCTCCGGTTCTTCCCGCATGTCCTCCAGGGTGTACGAGGTGAAGACCTCGCTGCCGGCCTACTCCAGCCTGCGCTCCTCGGCGTCCTTCGGCATGGGAGCCGGGCCCGTGGTGCACTCCTTCTCCGGCGAGAAGCTGGACTTCAGCCTGGCGGACGCCATGAACCAGGACTTCCTGCACACGCGCACCAACGAGAAGGCGGAGCTGCAGCACCTGAACGACCGCTTCGCCAGCTACATCGAGAAGGTCCGCTTCCTGGAGCAGCAGAACCAGGCGCTGTCCGTGGAGGTGGAGCGTCTGCGCGGGCGCGAGCCCACCCGCATCGCCGAGATGTACGAGGACGAGATGCGGCAGCTGCGCATGCAGGTGGACGCGCTGACCAATCAGAGGGCCCGCGTGGAGATCGAGAGGGACAACCTGGCCGACGACCTACAGAAGCTGAAGCTGAGGTAGGAGCACTCAAAATAGAGCCTGGTGTCATCACTCGAAAAAGAAAGCCTTAACATATGAGAGCCATGTTACTGCTAATGTGATTACGTGCTTATAAGAGAAAGGTTATAGACTCCTTGAAGAATGTAGTTAAATCCGCTTCAAAATCTGATATCAATTATATACGATAGAGATGCTATTTTAGTGAGGAATGTGTGCAGCTATTTAAAGGACATCAGGGTCTGTGGAGTTTCTCCCTGAACCTTCTCTCCATTCTTACAGGTCTGACATAAAAGAACCAACAATGTTAGGTTAAAAATTATCTGACTGCCCCTATGATGTATGTGTGACACTGAACTAACTGGAGTGTTCAAATGTTCTATAGTTTCTATATAGGTAACATTTGGTATGATGATAAAAGTGAATTGAGATTAAATTATGCTTTATAGTCTAAGCTAGATAATTTAACAATAACATTGTCCACAAATTGGCAAAGATTTTCATGGTCAAATTCCTGGAATACAACAGAGAGCAGCTGTTGCCCTCCTTATTATATTTCAAATGGGCCTCCGGGGGAAAACGCTGAAATACATAATTTATATATTGCAAGAAAGCAATTTCAATTAGACTTACAGGTATTTTTCACAGAGGACTAAATTAGTTGTGACTGAGTGAGTCTGTGGAGGTCAAAGTTCATTAAAACTGCTCTCACGAGCTCAGGACCTGGTGAGAAGATACAGGGTGAAATCATGAATCACACAGGAAATCAATTAGAATCCCATTTAAGAGTACAACGGCATTAGGAAAAATGACGGGTAGTCGTGTAACAGTCGAGGGGGGGTTAACAGAAACAGAGCAAAATGGATATGAATGAGAGGGGGATTTCAATGGTGTACAGTAACTCCATGGCTGTAGCTTCTCGGAAGCACGCGTGTTATTGGGAATGTGGTTTGACTGTAGTAGAGTTGTGCTGCCAGCTACAAGACTACCCGCAGTCATGAAGCACAGCGCCCAGATTAGAAAGCTATTATTACCCTCTTCAATATACCCCCCACCCCACCCCCACCCCAACCCTAAGCACTGTGGAGGATTCTCATCTCCTAAAATACCCTTATCTCTCCGTGTGTGTGTGTGTGTGTGTGTGTGTGTGTGTGTGTGTGTGTGTGTGTGTGTATGCGCATACGTGTGAAGGAGTGAGCACATAGCACTCGGGGGACTGTAGGCATTAGAGTGTGACTGTCCTGCATTAACAACACTGATTCACGATAACTGTTGGCAGGCTGCTAACTGCTATTCATAGGAAATACTTAAGAGGATTCGGTCTTTTCATGAAGCAGTCGGACCAAAAGTGTCAGAATCATGATCGGTTTAAAAACAGATGGTGAGATTAACAGCAAGAAGGCACTGCCTTAAAGGTTTTATAGTCTGTTTCGTTATAACATGTAATAGAGTCATCAGACCATTTCATGACTGTCACATCTGTCACTGAAATAAGATCAGACATATCCGGGCTGCCAACAATTACACGCATGACACCAGATATACGCCACATATTCTTGGTACTTCACAGGAGATGGGGACACAAGTGTGTTTTAATGATCAAAGCCAAGACGTGATTGCATGTGATGTGTCTTGGCTCAGTGTCCCAGCGTCTCTTGTCTCTCCGCATTGTGTGTTGGTGGTAACGTGACAGCAACAGACCTGCTTCGTTGCTCCCATATATGAACAAAGAACTTCTGACTATGGAAAGAATTGGAAAAGATATTTATAGTTACTATTTTAGGAAGGATATTTATGTATGTGCAAATTCATAAGTGACTCCAGCAAGGAAAAAAAAAAACAGTGCTTAATACAAATGCTGAACTGGATGGCACAAATGAAATGTAATGCCAGCCATTTGATGACTTTTATGACTGGACCTTTTTTGGGTGTGTGAGGGGAGTTAATTGTGGCGTTTTACACAGGCCGAGTAATTCGGAGTCTTCTTACAGTGTAACTGACCTCCTTATTTTTCTCTTCTACAGACTTCAGGAGGAGATCCACCAAAAAGAAGAAGCTGAGAACAACCTTTCTGCCTTCAGAGCTGTGAGACCCCTTCACACATTCACACATATTAAAATGGTCTACCTCTTCATGCTGTGTGATTAATCGAACTCCATTCACTGGGCTTCTCTCTGTAGGATGTTGATGCTGCTACTCTGGCCAGGCTGGACCTGGAGAGACGCATCGAGGGCCTACAGGAGGAGATCGCCTTCCTGAAGAAGATCCATGAGGAGGTCAGCCTGACACTCACACACACACACACACGCACACACACACACACACACACACACGCGCACGCACACACACACACACACACACACTCACACGCACACGCGCACACACACACACACACACACACACACACACACACACAAAGCTCCAAAGGTTAGGTCTTTTCCTGGTCCCTATGTATTCTGCCTGACATTTGAAGGTGGAATGTTAGTGTGGCACATGTGATCACAGGAGCGTGGGTGTGTGTCCGTCATCCGGGCTCTGACAGGGTGGGCCAGTGTAAACCCACATGAAGCAGATGCATTTCTATAATTAAAACCACACACAAAGATCCAGAGCCTACCTTCCGAAAGTGTGAACAGAGAAAGCAAGCTTCCCATTTGCATTCCCTCTGTCTATCATACCCAGAATCATGATGCACTATGTATTATCAGGTTAGTCTTGCAATTAAACACTTGGGCTTTATAAATGTGACTTTAGCCTTCAGACAGGTCTCTGCATACTATCCTGCTCCATTTACTTTTACACATCGCTTTACTCCTGATGACGTTGTAAACTCTACTCAGCGCTCTCTCACTCATCAAACCGGACATGAGCAAGGCGCACCTCCACACACCTACTGACTGTTGTCTTTTCTTGGTGCAGGAGATCCGTGAGCTGCAGAACCAGATGCAGGAGAGCCAGGTCCAGGTGCAGATGGACATGTCCAAGCCCGACCTGACCGCTGCCTTGAGGGACATACGCACGCAGTACGAAGCCATCGCTGCCAAGAACATTGCAGAGGCTGAAGATTGGTACAAGTCCAAGGTCTGACATAAGAGCAGGACACAGAAAACACCAAACCTAAATTAGCTACAGAACATTTTATCAAAGCCCAAATCTTTGAGAGTCAAAGAAAAAACATAAACTAAGCAGCCACTCTCTTAGTAAGATATTCTCTTTCTCAGCACACACGTGAGCGGAGAATTATCACTCTCTCCCCTAGGTGTCCGACCTGAACCAAGCGGTGAATAAGAACAACGATGCTCTGAGACAGGCCAAGCAGGAGAGCATGGAGTTCCGCCACCAGATCCAGTCCTACACCTGCGAGATCGACTCCCTCAAGGGCACCGTAAGCCTTTCTTCACCAGTATACTCAGCTTAGGCACCTGTGTTTGCACACTGGCAGTTATTACAAGCTCCGTTTGCTCAGGCACTGATCAGCACTGAGGACTGGGCTCAAACCAGTACCTTGCGATTTCACGTTTATACCCATCTTTGATATTTTTTTCGTGTCAGGTCTGAGCGTTTTTATGCACGTTCCATTTGTCTCTCCCATCCTCCTCCTAATCGCTCCTTCCTCTTCCTCTCGTCTCCCAGAACGAATCCCTGATGAGGCAGATGAGGGAGATGGAGGAGAGGATGGGTCACGAGGCCGGTGGCTACCAGGACACCATCACCCGTCTGGAGGCCGAGATCGCCAAAATGAAGGACGAAATGGCCCGTCACCTGCGGGAGTACCAGGACCTTCTCAACGTCAAGATGGCCCTGGATGTGGAGATCGCCACCTACAGGAAGCTGCTGGAAGGGGAGGAGAGCAGGTGAAGAATTATAGATGGATCAGAGATACGGGAACGAGAACAAAAATGAGCTGGAGTCAGATTAAAATAATCTTTAGATTATTTAAATATATGACATTGTCTAATGACCTTTGCCAGATGCAGATTTAGTTTAGTCCTAAAAGATTAACAAAAAATACAAAGTTTACAAAAAGGGAAACACCAAAAATAGCATTAAAGATTTTTTTAGTCATTGGAAATAGACATCAAGCAGACAATGTACGTAATTGTATTAATGATGGTTTCTTCTTCTTCACAGGATCACTTTGCCTGCACAGTCATATTCCTCCCTGAACTTCAGAGGTGACGTCAGAGGTAAAACTCATCTCTCCAAACAACTTCAGTGCACGTGATATTCTTACATTTTCCACAAGGGGGAGCAAAGCCATTGTGCTTTCATGTTTAGCTGTTTTTCTGAACTATAAATAATGGCAACGGTGGCACGAAGAAGTTCCGCCAGCATTCTGTATAATAAAGAGACTCTTTCCATACTGCATGTAAACATAACTAAGTCTGATAGCACCTGTGAACTGTTGCTATAGAGACAAGCCCTGAGCAGCATCGTGCCTCGGAGGTCCACTCCAAGAAAACAGTTGTAATCAAGACCATAGAGACCCGTGATGGAGAGGTAATGCACACACACACACACACACACACACACACACACACACACACACACACACACACACACACACAAAAGTAAGAGTCACCTGCCCCATTTCAGTTTGCACAAAGATCAGTTCCCAATTTCCCTTATTTAAGACAGTCACTTCTTCAAACACGCATTTGCCTTCATTAACGCATCCGCCTGCCTGCTCATGTCCCTCTAGACCAGGACATCTAGAGAGGGGACGAGTGCCGTGAGCGCTCGCTGTGTAAGTGGAGCAGTAGTTCATCCATCTCTGACCTCACGGTCTCCCTCCCCCACTCTAAGGCCACGCCCCTTCCCCCACACGCTCCTCCACTCTAAGGCCACGCCCCTTCCCCCTCCTCCCTCTACAATCCACTGCACGGCACTGATATCACCTGCCCTCTGTATATGCCCCCTCGACCCGGGCTGGAGAGTGTTATCACTCAGAAACACACTCCTCTTCATACAAGACCACCGTAAAAGGCTGTTTGTCATTAGCTTCCACAGATGGTTTCACACGAGCTATACCGGCGGTATTCAGCATAAAAGCACAGTAATCTGAATTCCTAACGCCTGTTCTTCCCCTCTCTGTGTGGTGCCTCCTTTATTTACATCTTAATCATCTGTAAGTTTTGTGCATTTCCCCCCCGGGTGACTAATCTCCCCTGTTGTCTTCCTGAAGGTTGTCAGTGAATCCACACAGCACCAGCAGGACGTCCTGTAAAACAGACAAGAAACGCAAAGCGCCGCACGGAGAGAATCCCCGACGTACTGAGTTTAATCCAATTTGAAACCAGGACACTTCCATGTCGCAGACGCCTTCAGGTTTAGCTTACTTTAAATGCACATCCTC
>NC_135214.1:16850227-17015227 GCF_052324685.1 Brachyhypopomus gauderio
CAAAGTCCCTCTTATAGTCTTTCTATCCACCGCAAAGATAAAAGAGTGAAAGACACGTGAGTCCTCAGAAATACAGCCTTTGGGGACCTGCTGTGATCACGGACACAACTGATCTTCCATCTGTGTCGTGTTAGATCGTTGGTGATGTGTTCTCCTCATTAGCCAAGTTATACTTAGAATAGGGTGATGCTCTACAGGGTGCTGAAATTAAACATTACTCAACAGATCTGTAGATACTCAGAAGACAACAGAACATACTTTACCATCTCCTTAGGTCCTGGCTGGAAATTGAAACATATGTATCCCCGTACTTACCACATATGTCTTCTCCATCATAGCGCTATTGCTATCGTTGTCCGAAGCAAAAGTCCTCGCTGTCAGGTGTTACAGCAAGTGAGAGCGAGCGCGTGGAGATTTACCTGGCTCTGCATCAGGTGTTACAGCGAGTGAGAGCGAGCGCGTGGAGATTTACCTGGCTCTGCATGTGCTGGGCTTCCTTGGCCGACACATAGGTGGGTGTCTCGAAGTCCAGCATGGCTTTCCCTCTTTCCTTCTCATATTTCTCCTTGTACTTCACCTGTATATGAACAGAACCACGAAGGTCAAACAACTGCCATAAATAAGGTCAGCCCAAGAGATCAGAACCGATCCATTTACTTTTGGTTTTCAACACTGATAAATAATGATTCAGTAACAATAGTACTGGACCCATAGTTTCAGTTCCTGATGTAGCACTGATAAGATCTGGCAAGAGAGACTGTTAATTCCTGTAGAAAACCATTTGTTTATTGAAAACTCATTAACAGAAAGAGGAATGAAGTCAATGGCAAAATACAAACGGCATCAGGGTTAATGCAGATTATACTGAAATATTAGATAAAATAACTAGATAAAAATAACCCAAACAAATGAAACAATACAGACTCTCTCTGCTTTAGGGAAATGGCTGGTGGGAATATGTGTTCCGACACACAAAAACAGGCACGCGTACACACAATGGAAAGTGGGGTGAGTCAGCGGGATAGGGCAAGACATGGCAGGACTTACATGACTCTGCAGATCAGAGGCCTCTTTGAGGTGGAGCTGTTCAGGCGTGTCAGGAATCATGTGATAGTGACCTTTACTCTCCTCAAATTTCTTCTTGTACTGGTACTAAGAGGGAATGCTCTGTAAAGCCACTGAGTGCAATTTCACTTGTCCCTTATATAGAACCACCTCTCACTCATTAAAGAAAAATAAATAAATCGCTATTTATGTTGAGATCTTTTTTAAAAAAGCTACTACAAAAAAGTACTACAAAACTGTCTCAAATTATTTAAACTTTGAAAAATATTTTTGTGCAGTTTTCAAAGATAAAATGAAGAACAAAGATAAAATGAAGAAGTACAAATACAAAAAACGAGGAAGAAAGTTAAGGGGTTCAAATGTTTTGTTATTCCAAATTAATCAATCAAAAAATCAACAAATGAAAGCTCTAGTTATAGTGTCATTAAGAGGGCTATATAGTCATACATGGGTAAAGGTAGAAAAAAGGTAAAAGGTTAAAGCAAATTGCTAGTAAGGGAACAGGTGTGAAGTCAGAGGTGGGGAGAGTGAAGATCACTATCAGATGATGTCCTTCAGGAAGGGGTCAGTGTTTCAGGGTTGTGGAAGAGGTACCACATTTACAATGAAGGAATTATTTGTTAAGTTGCAAAGGGTGGTTAAAGTGTGAGATGAGATCACAGGAAATGTGAGGACGGATGAAGGGCTTCACAAAGATCTTACACTGCTGGCCAGCTTGCTGGTGCTAAGGCCATGCTGCATGGACAGGGACTCAGCCATGTCGGTCACGGGCTTGTGAATCTTCTTCAGGTCTCCCTTGTACTTCACCTGTCAAAACAAACAAACAAACAAACACCTTCAGCTTCACATACCTGGAGCTTTCAATGAAGATGAAGATGAAGGAGAATAAATACAGTGCAAATACACACCTCACTTGCAAGTGTGTTGGCATCCTTCAGAGTCTGATAAATCTTACTTTCCTTCAGGTCATACTGTGGCTTCTTTCCTTTCATCTCCTTGTCAAACTTCTCCTTGTATTTCAACTTTATAGAGAAGAGACAGTGGTGTTATTGAGTGCCGTCAGGGAGGCCCGCTGCTGAGAGTGCAAGCCACAATGCTTGAACAAGCGCCAAGAGATTCACTGTCGAGTGATCACCTCAGTATTCACATGCTTGTGACAACACAGGCTGAACAGAAAGGAGAGTGGAAGGAACAGGACAGGCAGAAAGCCGAGGTTGCCAACTGAGTCTGATACAACTGAGTCTATGTTTTAGTACACTACATTTCTTCCAGGGGGTTGACATTCTTTGCCAGATTCTTTTCACAGAGTACAGGTCCCAGGTGGCAGGCGCAAGACATAGAATATACAAAGCAGACCACACAAAACATATATTCTATATAAATATATGTATATATGGGAGTAACTGAAATAAAGACAATTACAAAGCCCAGATCATGATGAAGGACATCCACCGGATGAGGAATCATCTTGAGAACAAGCAACAAGCAAAGGCAGAATCATCTGAGGAAAGTGCAGAACAAATCAACAGGCCATAAATGAAAGAGACTGAAAATGCCTCTTCTGGCAGAAGCAGTGGCTCCACAACACCACCTAGTGGTCGGAGCACAGCAGCCATGTGGCTATTTGAAATATTGCGTACAGATGCTGATTGGGTCTGCACAGTCCTGGTTTCAACAACACGTCTATGACATGAGATGCAACAACATATGGTGATTTTGACATTTTCAGACTGACAGCGACTGAGTAGAGGGTGTGACCACTTTACATTTCAGTCATTGGAGAAAATGAGGATTAAAACCAAACAGTACTAGACTACATGTCTATGCATCAAGGCAAAAGCTTGCATCAAAGCGCAAAATGGGATAAAGGGCAAAAATGCCGAAAATAACAGTATATAAAAAAAAAAAAAAACACAACAACCACCATATATGGTTGGGAGTGTGTCAAAATCCACTTCCCTAAATGTAACGCATAGTGTGAGAGAGTGAGAGTGAGAGAGGGAGAGAGAGATGGAGGGAGAGGGAACAGATACACCAGACAAACAAACAGGGTGACTGGCCCTGGGGTTCAGGGCCCCTTCTTACATCACTAGTCAGGGCACTCATTCTCTTAATGTGGCGCATCTGGGGGGTGTCATAGGAGGCAGCTCCATGGAGGGAGGGCTTATCCTACAAAGCGCAGTGAGACGGCAGGGTGACAGCAGTGAGAATGGGACAGGACAACCACAGTAAACGGATGGGGAAGGGAATAAACTGGATGATGAAATGGAAGAATATGGGGTAGAAAGGGACAGTGATCTAGTTGTAATGGACACATGGACAGTATTAGACATGAGGATTATGCTGGTGGATAAGAGAAGCATTGCTGGTGCGTTTAACACTACCACTACAGTTAATATGATGAGGCTGCTTTCTAAGAATAACATACATGCAAAATTAAGTAAACAGGGGAAAGACTCCAGAATAGTATTGCATACTATTTGACACAGGTTGGTCATATGTTATAAAAACTCCATGAAGAGAAAAATATAATTATGTAATGAAAGCATGGCTAAAGCAAAGGGTGAGAGATGGTACCTGACTGTTAAGCTTGGACACTGCGGTCGCCAAGGCGATGTCGGGGCGGCTGACCAGAGATCCTCCACGGCTGGCCTCTTGTCGAGCTTTGTCCCTATAACCAATCTAAAACCACAACAGAGGTTTGGTTGGTACACTCATGATCAAATCCTAATGCACCAAACAGAGTGTTGAAAGACGAACAAACAACTGTCCAAAGCTTATGTACCTCACTGATGAGCTTGCTGGCCTGGGTAGCTTTCCTGATATCTGGACGGTCGGCAACAGGAGTATAATGAAGTTTGGCCTTGGCTTCCTGTTTATAGTTGATCTACCAACGGACAGCACACAGATGTCAACCTACTGTACACTAACCATCTGACCTCACATCGCCCATGTGAAGAAGATCCCACTGGGAAGAGTTTTGTGCTGGCCAACAGTCTTACATTGCTCTGGTTCTTGGCCACTTCCATGGCGTGCTGCACGTCCGGAGGAGCCGTCATGAGGTTGTACACTGACCTGCCTTTCTCCTTCTCAAACTTCTCTTTGTACAGTTTCTGTGGAAAAGGTGGAAAAGGGGGGGTGGCGTGTTAAAACCCTCGCTGTCCCAGTGGAACCTGACAAGGAACATAAGCAAACCCGTCACCCGTACTTACGTTGCTGGTGATTTTGCCGACCTCCCTGCTGTGGGCTGTGTCTCGTGTCTGGGCCAGAGTGGTGAAGGAGCCACAATGGAGATGTTCCTTCCCGGCCTGCTTGTATTTGCTCTGCCAGGGTGTTTTATTTCAAAAGTTAGTGGACATTTCTAGACAAACAAATAACATGTTTAATAACTTTAATCCATGTAGTACCTCAGAGACCAGGGAAGAGACTGATTTGGCGTGGAGGATCTGGGGCGTGTCAAGGACAGCCAGACATTGGCCCTTGGCCTCTTCATACTTTTGCTTGTATTTCACCTGGTAAATGAGAACAAAAATATTGTACATCAAACAAATTACAATTACAAATTCAAATTGCTTTTGAAGATGGCTTAGTTACAAATTACTGCTGACAATCCATGGAGTGAATGGCACTCACATCACTGGCGAGCTCAGTGTTCTTCTTAGCCAGGAGGGTGTATTTATCATCGGCCACAGGCATCACGCAGCCTTTCAGCATCTCCTTATCATACTTGTATTCAACCTGTGAAAAGCAAAGAGATCATTTCATCATTGTTTTCTTCCCTCTCAGGGCATCTTGGCCTGTAACAAAGACTGGAACCCAAACAGTACTTACATCACTCTGCTGGAAGTTGACCTTGGCAGCATGAACAAAGTCAGGCCTGTCAGCCGTCCAAATCCACTTATTCTTGGTGGCCTCATACTTCTTCTTGTAGTCAAGCTGCAGGGGAGATGGGATAAGCAGTGAGAACATTGCATTTAGGAAACTAAGCACATCGTCTCAGATCATGGAGCAGGACGGGCTTACGTGGCTAATGTTCTTGTAGGCCTCCTTGGCCGCACGGATCTCGTAAGCATCGGGAGCAATGTTGATCTGAGCCTTACTTTTCTCATACAGTTCCTTGTATTTCAGCTGTAAAAGGAAACAGGGATGTCGGTTTCAGTGGCGTGCGGTGTAGATTATTTGGATACATGTTTTGTGCATACAGGTGCAGGACTGGCACTACTATAATGACTTACAGTACTGGTGAGCTCCTTGACCTTCTTCATGTGCAGGTTGAGAGGGGTATCGTGGCCCAGAGTGTAGCCTCTGGCCTTGTTCTTGTTATATTCCATCTTGTAGATGATCTGGAAAAGAAAGCAATGCATGTCCCAATTTCATTAGATCTCCAAACCCAAGTTACAAATCAAATTGGAGCTAGTAAGGTCATATTCCAGATGAGCAGAATGTCTGATCATCAGACTACCTTAATCCCTCAGTCCTTCTCTCCATGTGCACCCAGCCTTACAGATGTATGCATATTACTTGGGACTCTTTTGCCCCTGTTGTAAGCAGCCTTGGACAAGTGAATGAATGTGAATGTAATGAGTCACAGAGCTGGGGGGGCGCTTACGTCGCTGATCTGCTTGCGGCGCTTGTGGACCTGGTGCTCGGGGGTGTCCAGCACTGATGTGAACTTCGACTTGACACGCTCATACTGTTCCCTATACTTCCACTGCGGACGTAAGAAACATGACACAAGTCAGGCTTTGTCAATGCAACAGACAAAATGTTAAAATGTAACCTCAAAATGTGAACAATGCTGTGATACTGGATAAATTAGTAGCAGTTGGATTTGATGGGGATTTTAGCAAAGCCAACATATTTTCAATAACAAAAACCACTTCTTAATCCTATTGAATTATTAGGTACAGTGGTTTGGTAAGTAAAACTGTGCTTGCTTTGGCTAGAATCCAAATGAAAGCAACAGGTATCAGAGATTATCAAAATAATGATATTACCCTACAAACTCTGCAAGCGACACATGCATGAAAGAGCAAGCAACATTTAGAAATGCCAAAGTTGGAGGTTGAAAGCAACTTCAGGCTCCATTACACACAAAGACAATGACGAATAACTGTTACCTAGTGTTGCTTCTGAAGCCTATATTACTCTGAAAAGTCTCAGCTCCTGCATCTGGAATTCTGTCCAACTTTCTATTAGTCTTTTACAGTGGCGCATCACAGGCAAAAATAATACTTGCTTTTTTTTGCCACTATAAGATTTTGGAAATTGGCATTATATACCAATTAATTAAAATATTTATATTTGGTTTATTTATTATGTTTAATAAATTTATCTTATTATATAAAATGTAGGAATTTTCCTTTAGATCAAATATTTAAAAATCATATAAAATAATGCATAGGCTAAAACATGATCATATGTTGCAGTAATGCATGTGCATATGAAATGTTGCTTTCTTCATGAATCCTCCATCTCACACCTGTCAGACGACATGAGCTTAATGAGCAGGATGAGGGTTTCATTAGACATTTTTTATGAGGCAGTGGATGATGGGAAAAGGTAGCCAAAGGTAGTCATGGTGAATCAGTGCACCAAACCACAAAAGGTGGAGTTAGGAACTTGAGATGGGGGCAGCAGCGAGGGTCTGTGGTGCTGCCCGTGGGCGGATGGTTACCTTACTCCACATGCTGGAGTTGTACATGGCGTTGAGGATGTCAGGACGGAGCAGCTCGTTGCAGCCGCTCTTGTGCATCTCTTTGGCCCTACGCCTATATCTGACCTGTCCGTGCAGGAGACATACACAAAGACACACACGGGGGGGTCATGCCACGCGGAGGGGCAGGAGGGGGGAAGAACGGACAGTGAATCCTGCAGCCCTGAGGCGGATCGCTCCAATATCAATCTGCTCGATCCAGACAGGTGGCTCCTGTAATCATGAAGGCCTTTCTGAGCCAAAATGATTGTTAGCACCAATAGTGTTGCTTTTTCATAACTCGGACATGAACGGTTATGTTTCAGGAAAGGCACCATCTGGAGCTTACAGATTGGTATACTGCTCTCACAGAACCCACAGAGGGTCATTTGTGTGGCACAGCAGCAGACACCTGATAGAGAGAAAAAGACCCAAACAAGTGACATAACAGCCATGCGACGGCACCATCCAGCAGGTGGGACGTGACCTCATGCTGGGCCCCCGAGGCGGGGCCAGGGCCCCCGGGGAGACACAGCAGCTGGGGACATTACCTGGCTCCACTTGCTGACCTCTTTAGCCAGGAGGTTTCTAGGGTCATCTACAACTATGCTGTACTTATCCTTAGACTTCTCGTAGGCAGCACGGTAGGATCTCTGCTCAGAATATCAAGGTCAGAATTAAAGGCAACTGCATCCGGTCCACTGAGGCTTAATACCCAAGCAGGAAAAAAATATGATTTACACTCATCCAGGAGAGAGAAAGTCATTGGTAAGGAAACAGAATGCAGAAGGGCAATAGTTTTAGACATTTAAAAATGTCAATAAAAGGCATCTGTATGAAAATGTACCTTTACAATTGAATCCACTTTAGATGCAGAGGAAAAACGCTTTACATGTTAAACTTTTATACATATATATATATATATCCTACATACATCAAATATTCTAAATTTGCTGTATCTGGCTTTGAAAATTAGCAAGTCTTTTAAATTAAAAACGCAGTTAGAGAATCCGTTATTGAACTTACATCATTGGCGAGAGCAGAAGCATTTCTGATGGCCTCAAAGTAGGGTGTGTCACATGTGTACTTGAAGTTGCCCCTGTTCTTCTCATACGATGCTTTGTAGTGTCTCTGTCAACATCAGAAAGTTCATGGTAGAGGTAAGTGATTGTTTGGTAAGGGTGCAAACATATTCATGATATTTTGCTCTAATGCCCGTGGCTGACGCACTCTTTACCTCACTGTAGAGAATCTTATTTTGCCCAGCATGGACCATATCGGGTCTGTCCCACACATAGCAGCCAACACCCTTTATCCATTCTAGATCCTCTTTGTATTTGACCTGAAACAAATGAGAACATGTATTCAATAGGTTCAAAAGCAATTAAAAGTGACAAAGTCAACGTTCCATTCAAAGGCCTCTTATTGACATGTATTATGCATTCATATGCTAAAAACTAGATGTACTCACATCACTGGCTTGGTCTCTCACAGTCTTGCTGTGGAAGAACTCAGGACGGTCCGGGATGGACTTCCATGTGCCCAGGCTGTCGATGTACTTCTCCCTGTACTTAACCTGTGACAGACCCAGTGAGTCAGGGACTGAACACCACACGCAGTTTCCCACAGCATTTCACATGAAGAAAGAAGGTCTCCACTGACCTCGCTGATGTCATCCCTGACCCGCTTAGCGCAAACGATGTCCAGGGCATCTTTAACAGTGTGGTAGTGTCCCTTAGCCTGCTCAAAGGTCTCCTTGTAGCGCAGCTAGAGGGAAAAGCACACATGAGATCACCAGGACACAAGAGGTCTACAGGACACAAGAGGTCTACAGGACACAGGGGTCTACAGGACACAGGGGTCTACAGTATGCAAGCTTTATACTTACATCGCTGGAATTAAGATAGGCCTTTTTGGCTCGTATCAGTATGGGCGTATCATGGACAGGAGTATACCTGAACTTCATCTTCTCATACTGTTCTTTGTACTTTTTCTATAGGTGCAAAAACATACATGAGAATAAGTACAAATATGTGGGAGTAAGTTGGAAAAAAGAGTTTTTTAAAACATTTCATTTATAATGTGACTTACCTCACTGTATACCACTTTCATAGATCTGGCGTGACATATGATGGGTGTATTAAGCTCTGGGGTGTAAAACGCTCTCTCTTTGGATGCAACATCAGTGTACAACCACTAGAAAAGAGAGACATGTCATATGAAACTTCATAGACTCATTCCTCACTGACACATCTCCTAATCTACAGTTCCTCAGAATGACCTCAAAAATTATTTTATAATCCCTGCATCCTTATACATTTCATAAACATTTTAGAAAAGCGGCACCTTGTTGGTAAGAGTCTGGGCCCACTTGGCTCTCTTGAATTCAATGGCATCCGCTGTACTGGTGCATTTGGTCCTCTGTACGTTGCCATCAGCTTTGTATACCAGCTGAACACATCAGGAGAGACATTGCAGAGTTAAGTGGCTTTGAAAACACATGTGTATTCAGGTGTATGTATAAATACCTGCTGGCCCATAACCTGAAACTGATGCTAAACAACTCACGTCACTTATGTGAGTCTTCAGCTCAGATATGCGCTTGTACTCTGGTGTGTCCAGTACTGTGGAGAAGTTGGCAAAGTTCTTCTTGGCCTCAATGTCATAGGAAGACTTGAGGGGAGATGGGAGAACATGAATCAGTATCAGAGCATTAGACCACCAGCACAGAACAGTCTCCATGTGAGTGGTTGGTAGGTGATGATGATGATGATGATGATGATGGCAGTAATGATTATGTTCTTTTTAATTTACCCTAAATTTGTTGATATCACGGATGCGGACCATCTCAGGAGAGTCGAACACAAAGCAGCCGATGCCTCTGAGCCAGTGCAGATCCTCTTTGTATTTCAACTACAACGAAGGCCAGCAAACACTGTTACTACATATGTTACCACATATGTTACCGTACATGTACGCTACAATAACTGTGTTTCATCACATGCGGCATGGCAGAACAGAACACCACCTAGCACATCAGTAATTATGTAGTCATTTCATTGTCTCTGAGTGTGGGATGTGTAGTCTTGGGCACATACATCACTGTTGATCTGATTCACGTGGGCACAATGCAGGAGTTCCGGGGTGATTGGCATGGGCAGGAGGGTTCCTCTGCTGTTGTAGTATTTCTCCTTGTAACAAACCTGTCAAGGATTGGGGAAGTTGGTCATTCTCTTTGCTAAGCTTTGGGCTAATAAAAAACATTTGTTTTTGCTATCTGTGTTTACTTTAACAGGCTGCTCTGTGCAGGTTTAACTGGTGGAAAGAATACAGTGAACCAAGCAAGTATAGTGCTAAGGAAATTTGAGCAGGGTAGAAGAAGATTTAAATACAGATTACTCACATCACTGATGGCCTCTTGGGTTGCCTTAACTTGCTTGATCTCAGGGGTGTCATACACAGAATGAACTTTGTCTTTATCCTTTTCATACTGTTCACGATACAGACGCTAAAACACAAACACCATAAAATACTTAGTAAGTAAATACAAAGTAAATTGTTAATACACAACTAGTAAAGCTGAGATTTTTTATTGTGATTGTTTATCTTACCTGGTTGATGATCTGGTTGGTCTTTCTGACATTGACAAAATTGACACCATCAGGGTCCAATTTGTAATTCTTGGCCTTCATGAGCTCATAAGCTTCTTTGTACTTCACCTTTCAAAGTGAACCCAAACACATATGATGAGACATATTGTCCATGTCAGATAAACCTTAACCACAGGTTAACCAACTGGTGGGCATAATGCTTCCTCACATTGCTGGTTGTGATTGTGTTGGCTTTGGCTTGCTTGACGAGTGGCGTGTCATAAGGAAGAGCATATCCCGTCGGCATGAACTTCTTGTTGGCCTCCCTGTAAAGGTTCTGTAAGGGGAAAAATAAATAGATGTTAGGCATAAAGTCACAATGTGATTCATGGTTATGAACTCTTACAAGATCAGGTAGGAGAGGCATCTTACATCACTCTGGACGAGGTTGGCCAAGCGAACTCTTTCGGTGTCAACAGTCACAGCAGGAGCAGTGTTGGTACCCTTCACGTTGGTTTCATAGTCACTCCGGTAGTTGAGCTGATAAATGGAGGGCCGGGAGTTAGTGTCACAGTACCAAACTCTGACTGGCATGTGCAGTAAGGATTTAGGCATGACGGTGACGAATCTGCGTGCATTATGGGAAACCTACCTCACTCAGGTTCTGTGCACTGGCTTTGCTGGTTGCATACACGGGGGTGTCCACCACCACAGAGTAGTTCTTGAAGTGCTCAACTCCTTTGGCTCTGTATAAATTCTGAAGCAGACAGTGGAGAACATGTTTGAGGTTTGGTAGGACGAGTAGCATGTGAGACATTGTAGGAGACAAGGTGCAATGAGCAGGACACAGAGTCCATCATCTACCTCACTCTGGAGCTTCATCGCCTGCTTACAGCGCAGGATCTCAGGGGTGTCCCAGACATAGCAGCCAATGCCCTTCAGATAGTTTATGTCATCTTTGTAGAATATCTGAGGAGAAAGATAGTAGCATACAGTCAGTATTGGGGGAAAGTGTTGAAAATAAAATAGTAAAAAGTGCAGTAGACTAATGATCGTAACATGGAAACCGTGAATACGGTTATGTTGTCTGACCCAGTAAACTGCATCTCAAACTGAAATGATAATGGATCCATATTGTGAACGTATGTGAACTGTGGCGTATTCAGTTGTACATACTAAAACCATAAATGAACATGAGCAATATGATCTTGTAAAAAGTTTTTAAAAAAAGAGTTTACTCACATCACTCAGCTGCTCGTTAACTTTGCGGGCATGTGTGTAGACCTTCATGTCAGGCAGACAGATCCACTCGTGGAGGTATTTACGGTAATCCACACCACTGATCATTTTCTGAGTGCTGCGTGCAGCTACTACATCTAGCATATCGTGAGGAACATGGATTTTGGCTTTGGTCTTTTCCCAGTTCTCCCTGTACAGACGCTGTAGAATGAGATACAGAAAGAATGTTTTGTTGTGATCTGGCGAATGTGTTTGAAATATATATATAAAAAAAAAAAAACAACGTGACATTTTACTTACATCCAGGTTGAGTTTTCCAGCTTTGATGCACCTAGCAGTAGCTGGGTCATCTTCCAGGCACTTAGGTAGGGTGTAGAGTGCCTTAAACTTCTCATAATCCTCCTTGTACTTCACCTGCAGGAATCATACAAGAAGTATGATCAGTTCAGAATATTCAGGACAGCCACAGTGAATCTAGACTCCCAAAATGAAAAAGCTGTATGGAATCCGACTCACTTTGCTCAGTATGACCTTCTGCTGCTTAGCATGGGCCAGTGCATGGGAGTCCTGAGGAATGCTGTAGCTCTTAGCCTTAATCCTGTCCCACACGGCGGAATACACTTTCTGTGGGCGAGAAGACAATGCTCACACAAACATGGCCTGAGAGACCGTGCAGAGGTCAAAGCGCTTTAACATAGGGAAGTCTCACCGTGCTGTATAGCTGCTTCAGGTTGCAGCACCTTATATAGTCAAAGCTGTCCAGAACAGGCGTGTACATGTGCTTTTCTTTGTGGTAAGCTTCTCTGTAGTTCAGCTGTGAAGTGTTCAATAACACAGAGTAAAATGCATTAAATACATAACAATAGAGAAGGCAATGGCATCTTGAGGATGCCTGGGGATAAAATTAAATGATGAACTAAGGACTGCAGTCTTACCTCACTGGCCCAGGTGTGACCCAGCACGGCTGTCACATACACTGGGGTGTCTGTGACAATGGAGAAGTTACCGAACCCTTTCTTGCCTTCTTCCTTGTACTTAATCTGTTTAAAATTATAAAATGTGAGATTAAAACACAGAGACATAAAAGGACATATTCAACTGTAATTGATTCATGGCAATTGACTGTTACATTTGTAAATTGACACTCACGTCACTCTGAAGTTCATAAGACTTCTTGGCACGAACAATTTCAGGTGTGTCCCAGGCGTAGCAGCCCACACCCTTCATCCAGTTCAAGTCTTCTTTGTAGAACACCTGGAATCATGGTCAAATATCAAAATGAATCAAATCAAACAAATTTATATTACAGAGTCTCATGAAACAGCTTTCTGTGTCTATTGAGACATTTACAGATGACCTACATCACTCAGGATCTCATTGGCCTTGCGGGCACGGATAACATCGTCCTGATCAGGGTGGCATGTCCACTGATGCAGGTGGGTGCGGTACAGCACATCACTCAGGATGTCTTGGCATCTCTTGGCAACCACATGGCTAATCATATCAGCAGGAATGTGTAACTTAGTCTTGGTCACATGGTAGTCCTTTTGATAGTCTCTCTGTAGGAGAAGTAGCATGAAATAGCATTTATCCTAACAAAGCAGGACATCTGGCCATCAGGACATCTAATGACCTTTTACATCTATTATGCATTAAGATGTTATTTCTCTTGATTTTTTCAAGGTTTTATGTGATGAGTTGACATAGGCTTACCATAGGCTTCATCTGTTCCATTTTACCAGAGCGGATGACCTCTGGGAAGTCAGCCAGGGTGTTAGCCATGTAGTGCCCCTTGGCCTTCTCGTGGGCATCATGATACTTATGCTGAAAAGTTCAAATCAGTGAATGATCTAACTAATAGATACATGATTGGCCTCAGTACTAATACTAAATTCAATAATGCATCCAGCAGCCAGTGGGACACTCACATCACTGACTGTGTCTCTGGTTCTCTTTGCTATAGTAAGGGGGAGGTATTCATGGTTCAGCTGATAGCCAGTGGCCTTGGATTCATCCCAGCCAAGTTTGTACAGTTTCTATAAAACAGACCAAAGACAAAAAACTCATAATTTACACCAACAATGAACATACAGATATATACAAGTGTTTAAATATGACAGTGAGAACAATGTGCACTACCTCACTGGTGATCTTTGCCACCTCTCGGGAGTGTGCTAGCTGTGGTGTGTCTTGAGATCCAATGTAGTGGCCCTTCTCCAAATTAAACGACTCTTTGTACTTCAACTATGCAACAAAAAGACAGGAAAAACTATAAAATACTAAATTATATGCAATTATATGCAATGTTGAACTTTAACTGTGTTTATGCAAGACAGAACTAAAATGTAACTAAAATAAAAAATTTTACTCAAACATAATTACAAGAAATTGTCAAAGATATAAACATTTCTTTACAGTATTATTCTAAAATTTATTACTAGTAGATTAGTATCAAACATCTTATGCATATGGAAAATCTCCAATTTCAGAAAACACTTACATCACTGAGGTTGAAGGCATTAACCTTGGCCAAGACAATTTCTGGCCGATCCACAACACTAGTGAACTTGCCAAAGTTTTCCTTGGCATGTTTCTTGTAAAGTCTCTGTAAAGAAAGAACAGAATCATCAGCTGGCGTATAAGTCTTACTGTAGACGTGACTTGAGCACTCTAAATACTCACATCATTAAGGACCTCCTGGGCTTTCCTCACTTTCACATGATCAACAGAGTCAGCTGCCAACCATCCACAGCCACGGATCCATTCCATATCAGCCTTGTAGACATGCTGGAAGGAGAAGACAATAGCAGTGACAGAACCACTTTTTAACCTCTTTTGAACAAACTGGTATATTTTAATTTGTACCCAGACATCTCCAACTGTCCCACCAAGATATTAACAGAAATTATCTTATGTACCACTTACATCACTACGCAGATCATAGATCTTCCTGGCCTGGACAACATCGTTGGAGTCTGGCAGGCAGGTCCAGTTATGCAGGTAAGTTCTGTAGTTGAAATCATTGACTTGGATCTGGCATTTCTTAGCCAGCTCAAGAGACAACATATCCGCTGGGAGGTTGAACTTGGTCTTTGATTTGTTGAAGTCCTTCTTATACAAGGCATCACTAGCAATCTTAGCTGAGTTCATGGCCAGTACAATCAATGGGTCTTCCTCTACGCATCTTGCCCCAATGTGGTGGCCAAGTTGCTTACGATAAGACTCCAAGTACTTGTACTAAAGAAAGAAAAGGGGAGAAGCTTTTTTGTTCTCAATCAAATCAAAATATATGGTTTTTAAAAATCACATTTTCTTGGTTTAAAATGCTAATGGGATATAACTGTAAGTGAATATTAATAAGTGGATCACTTACTTTACTCTGGACACTAGTGTTGCTTATGCTCTGTTTAATGGGTACAGCATCTCCGGGCATGAAGTATGATGTAGCCTTTGTCTTATCCCAATCCTTGGTGTACAGTTTCTGTAAGAGATCAGCCGAATCACACTCATATCATTGTCAAAAACCGTTAAAATAATAGTAGATTAAAGAACTGCAAGAGAAAAATCTCTCTTACTGGGTGAATATGCTTGGCCACTTCCCGGGCTGTTGCCAGAAGAGGGGTGTCCAGCATCGTGTACTTGATCTTATCATTGTGCCAAGCCTGACGGTAACTTGCCTGAGGAACCAGAACACAGCGGAAGGTCAATTCAGTCAGTCATGGGCAGGGCAGAGCAGTCATGGCCTGGTGGTTAGGGAACTGGTCTTGTGACCGGAGGGTCATGGGTTCGATTCCCAGACCTGAGGCCATGATTGAGGTGCCCCTGAGCAAAGGCCCTTAACCCTCAATTGCTCACTCGTATAAAAATGAGATAGAAAATGTAAGTCGCTCTGGATATGGGCGTCTGCCAAATGCCATAAATTTAAATGTAAATGTAAGAGAATGGATGACAGGGCATTACAAGAAATACATCAGTGGTTTATTCTGCCTAATGCTAATGTCTTCTTCAAATAAAATCAGCTGCAAATCATTAACGCTTTCATAGAGAAATTTAAATTAGTACCTTTTGTGTGTTGGTCTGTAATATATATTAGATCTACATTTTCATTGTGCTACACTGCTATGCAACGAAATATAAATAATTTAATCCTCACTATTTTAGTGTGCAAGGACGTGTTTTTGGGGTTGTAATACTTCACCTCATCAAGCACTTTAGCAGCTTTCTTAGCACACACAAAGTCCACCCTGTCACCAGGAATAGTGTACTTCTGGTCATCGAGCTTCACACGATAGCCTCTCTATAGGCAAAGTGAGGCAAGCCATATATTTATAAAGCACATTTCATGGAAAATATTTGTTTTCAAAGATGTATACAGACGTTCAGTAGACTTACATCAGCCAGGATCTTCTGGGCATGTTTCACCTTTAGGACATCAATAGATTCATGGGGGCTCCAGCCACACCCTTTGAGCCACTCCATATCTGCTTTATACACAGCCTACCCATCGCAAGAAGGAAAACCATGAAAACAACTTTACTCAAACAATATACTTACTCAGAGGTTACTACTCTTAACTGATTAGTTAAGATGCACTCACATCACTCCGGAGGTCATATGCCTTCTTGGCCTGGACAACATCGTTGGAGTCTGGCAGGCAGGTCCAGTTATGCAGGTAAGTTCTGTAGTTGGCATCATTGACTTGGATCTGGCATTTCTTAGCCAGCTCAATTGCTAGCAGATCCACAGGGAGGTTGAACTTGGTCTTTGACTCATTGAAGTTTTTCTTGTACAGGGCATCACTAGCAATCTTAGCTGAGTTCATGGCCAACATAATCAGTGGGTCATCCTGCACGCATCGGGCTCCGATGTGATGACCTTGCTGCTTACGATAACCTTCTTTGTACTTGTACTGTCAAAGACAAAAAGCAAAGGTCACTTTGTGAAATACAAAAATATGTTTGTGTTAATAAATATGTTTAAATGTGTCAAATGTGCAAAGACATTATTGGATGGCTTACATCACTAGCAATCGCTCGAGAAGCTTTGGCTTTCAAAACAGCAACTGCATCCTCTTTGATCTGGTAAGCTTTTGCTTTCTCCGCATCCCAGTTTTTAGTGTACATTTTCTGTTTAAAATAAACAGTGATTCAGTGCAACAGTGATTGAACACTTACAATTTAAGAGAAGAATGAGGAAAACTGCTGGAAATTCAAAGGGCTCTTACATTGCTGAAGGTAACAGCATTGGTCCTGGACAGTTCAATTAACGGCGTGTCTGGTTGCATATGGATGGAGGTTTTGTCTTTTTCCCAAGCCTCTCTGTATTTCCTCTGTGATTGAAATAAATAAGAAAACCATTTTAACAAACAAAGGCTCAATGTTCACATTTTAGTGTAATGGGACTAATACAATAATACACTGTGTTGATATTGCGCCATCAGAGAAGCTGAGAAGAGCATGACTAGGATTCCTACAATGCCATGCGCCTCTCTGCAAACTTTCTTTTGGTTTGGTGTAATGTTGAAAATAATTGTAAATGATTAATTTGTGTTCGATGTTGTCCAGTTTTTGTCTGGTGGCATTGCTTTAAGTAGCCGTGTAATCATGGGATCAAGTAGGCAATATATATTATGATTAAGATGAAGTTCAAATAATGTCAATGATAATGTTCAGATACTGTAGCACTGTGAGGGAGAATAGCTATGTTTTTATGTTAACACCAAAAGTAAGTAGCCCTATTACATCAGAGACAACATTTCAGTGAAAGTGAATATATGCGTGGATTGGTGATTGGATCAGAGGAGCTTACATCACTGAGGATACCAGCGTTCTGTTTGGCCAAGACAATGACGGGCAAATCCACCGCACTGGTGAAGGGGACTTTGCTGGGAGGTTGCCTGTACAGTCTTTCGTTGAGGATCTTCTGGGCATTCTGAACTTTAAGAACCTCAACAGAACCATGTGGCATCCAGCCACATCCACGGAGCCACTCCATGTCTGCCTTGTAGACAGCCTAGGACAACAGATTAAAACTTGTTCAATTATGTTCTTGTAAGCTGGTAAGTGCCGGTCCTATGATAGGTAGGTGAAAAAGATCTGAGAAACCATGGTATCACAGTATATCGATGCAATTAATATGCTTCTCAGATGCTAAATTCTTACATCACTACGCAGATCATAGATCTTCCTGGCCTGGACAACATCGTTGGAGTCTGGCAGGCAGGTCCAGTTATGCAGGTAAGTTCTGTAGTTGGCATCATTGACTTGGATCTGGCATTTTTTAGCCAGCTCAAGAGACAACATGTCTGCTGGGAGGTTGTACTTGGTCTTTGATTTGTTGAAGTCCTTCTTGTATAGATTATCACTAGCAATCTTAGCTGAGTTAAAGGCCAACACGAGCAGTGGGTCATCCTGGACGCATTGGGCTCCAATGTGATGACCTTGTTGCTTTCTGTATCCAGCCTTGTACTTGTACTGCAGCATTAAAATAATGAGAAATTAGCATTTATATGTAAATTACATATGTAAAAGCAAAAGACCCCAAAGCACGGACGTAATTTTGGGGGGGGACGGGGGGGACATGTCCCCCCCACTTTTTCAAAAGCCGGCTTTGGTCCCCCCCAGTTTTTACGGTTAAAACCAAATATTTAAATAGCGACGAATCTATGTCCCCCCCACTTTTGAAATCAAAATTACGTCCATGCCCCAAAGAATTGATGACATGCCCAGACTTTTATTCCTCAGTGTTTTTACAGTAGGGGCTTTAGGTATGACATTTACTACCCTACCTGATTGCCTACAACCAAGGACGGAAATAGGTGCAGAAGAAGTATTAACATGGATAAAACTTATCTGACTCCAAAAAGTCAAAATATCTGACTCCAAAATATAGTTGGTAAGAATCTAAAGGAACTCACTTCTCAAATAGCTCAGTGCAGGTCATAGAATAAACCTAACCAACTTTATAAAGTTTCTTGCTATAAACAATAGCCCGCTTTGTCAGAGGATTATCATAAACATGTGCAGCAAAGGCGATACTTTATAGGGAAATGGTGTTACTATACATTTACCTTTATCTGATACTTATTATGAGCTCATTTGACCCACTATAGCTATAACCAGTGGAGACCATGGTTACACAATTAACCAGATTTATTTAACAACCAACTAAATATTAAACAACAGAACAACTATTCTAAGTTAAACTAACACAGGATAATACTCAATGGAAACAGAAATGCAGACTGGTGCATGTTGCCTCATGGTGCAAGGAAGAAGAAGATGATGAAGAGGAAGAAGCAGAAGAAGAATAGGCAGAAGAAGAGAAAAGAAGGACCCATACAGCAACATAATCTCCCTTTTATCCCCCAGCATATCAAAGGGACAGTGGTTACAAAAACCAGGTTAACCAATGGGAATCAGGTTGATGGTATAGGCAACAAAATACATTTGCCAACAGGACTGACACCTTTGGGGTGAAGTCTACAAACTTTCTCAGTGAGTGAGGTAACTCTTACGCTGTAGCATAACCTTTCCCACTAGACAACATGCCGCAAAATTAGACTAAACATGTCACACAAATGGTCAGTTTTATCCCATTTCTATAGAAACCTCTTAAGGTAAACCACCATTTGTTGTCCCCCATGGTTTTATGCAGGAACACCACATCCTGCATCCCCCACAGGAACCCATCCTGCCACACCTGTATTACATACCTTTCATATTCGTTTCAGTGCAGTTACTAAATAATTCACAGCAGATATGTTATAACATTTATAATATTCAGCCTTATAATATCATATTTATAACTATATAATAAGCCAGGTCTTCAAAGTAAAGACTCTTACATCACTGATGATGTCTCGGGAGGCCTTGGCAGCTTTAACTGCAACCGCATCTTTTGGCAGGAAATAGCCTTCCTTTAGACTGTCAGTGTATGCCTGGTGGTAATATTTCTGCAACATGATGACAAACAACAAGTTGGGATCTTGACTGTGGAGCAAAACTGATATCATAATTGATACTGATATTGCCGTCAATCATTTTCATCACAACACAGAGGCACTGCACTTACATCACTGCTGTTGATTTTGTTTTGCCGACTTAGTACGATTTCTGGAGTGTCAGGCATGATGTGGACGTTAAGTTTATCCTTGTTCCAAGCTTCAACATAAGCTCTCTGAAAAACAATAATGGTGATGTATGGAGAAGAGATGAGATTTAAGGTTCATTTGATAGTTATTAAATAAGATGACTAATGGTTTGCCTACATCATTTGCATTTAAATTAACTTTATATCTTGTTTTTTAATATTTAAACAGATTAGAAAGGTAAAGTACCTGGTTCATGACCTGAGCATTGGCTTTAGCGAGAGTCAGGGGAACAGAATCTGTTTTGCAGGTGAACTTGAAAGTGCTTGGATGCTGACGGTATTTCCTCTCACTCAAGATTTCACCAGCTTTCTTTACTTTTTCTACTTCAATAGACCCAATAGGAACCCAACCCATGCCCCTAACCCACTCCATATCAGCTTTATATACAGCCTAAATAAACACGGACAAACACAGAAAATATTGTTATTGCTTTTTGAACATTGTGGATGGACACCAAAGATGAGCACTAAAGATTCTTGATTCCGTTCCAGAAAACTTACATCACTCCGGAGATCATAGACCTTTCTGGCCTGGACAACATCGTTGGAGTCTGGCAGGCAGGTCCAGTTATGCAGGTAAGTTCTGTAGTTGGCATCATTGACTTGGATCTGGCATTTCTTAGCCAGCTCAAGAGACAACATATCCGCTGGGAGGTTGAACCTGGTCTTTGATTTGTTGAAGTCCTTCTTATATAGGGCATCACTAGCAATCTTAGCTGAGTTCAAGGCCAACATGAGCAGTGGGTCATCCTGGACACAGCGGGCTCCAATATGGTGACCAACTTGCTTACGATATCCAGTCTTGTACTTGTACTAGAAAAACAAAATGGAAGCTTTAGGGTGTGCATGTGCATTCAACACTACCAGTTTAAAGGATGACTTAAATAGACACTGAGGGATGAGAGAGGGAGAGATATACTCACATCACTAATAATGTCCCTGGATGCTTTGGCAGCTTTGATGGCTACAGCATCAGATTTAAGGTCATAGCCTTTCTTGAAGCCTTCCTCAACTGCTTGCCTGTACAGTTTCTGTGTAGTATTGTTCATTAGAGTGATAAGTATTACTCATTATTAAAGTCCTGAACTATAAATTAAATGTATATTTTTAAGAAATTCAGTAGTACCTACCCTGCTGTTGGTAATAGCGTTAGCCTTAGAGAGCAGAATTTCGGGAGTATCAGGGTTAATATGAATCTTGGTCTTATCAGCCTCCCAGGCTGAGATGTACTGACGCTGATATGAAAAAAGAAACATATATCAGGTTTGTGGCATCAAAACCACAGTGCAGGACAAAATTTTGGTCTCCTTTGTCATGCAGGTGCTAACAGTTTTGTCGTATAAAAATGGGTTATCTGTCAATTTCATATTTCAAATGTAAATGTAATCTACCCTTCTTTATCAAGGTGAAATGATCACAACACCGGCACAATGCTAATTTGCTTGGGGCTTAGCTAAATTATTCAGTGTTTTGGCCAAGACATTATTTCTGTAGCCAAAAATAAGGGTACAGGGGAGGGTTACTCTATATGTTCCAAATAACAACAAACTTAGTGTAGCTACTAAGTGTAAAAGAGACAGCTCATGCATATGTGCATGAAACATTAATAGAAACAAGATAATTTCTAACAAATTAACTTAATCTACACTTTCTGACTGCAGTGATATCCTAGATATGATGAATCAGCCAATACAAAGCACTGTTCTAGAGTGCTCACACATGTGGGTGAACAGGCACCAACAGAACAACCCAAAATGTGCACAAGAAGTCAGAAAACATGTTTGTTCAATGTAACTCAGTCAGTAATTACAATAATGTGAAATCTGTCAGGTGGTCATTTGAAAACTATTTAAAGGAATAACAGAAAACACTTATTTTGTATGAACACTGTGGTACAGAAAACGTACCACATACCACATCTGCTGTTACATATCTTCACTTGCCATAGATCCTTCACAAAACTATTGCTGTGCTAAGCAAGCACACTTTTTTCTTAGGTCACAAAAATAGCAGTATTTGTGTTTCCAACATCCAGACATGATAAATTTGTGCTTTTTGAATTTGGTCACAAAATTAGGGCCCCTTATATCATAAGTGTGAAATTAAAATTCTCTCTTAAAATTTTACGAGGTCTTCAGTTTTATATTTTCCAATAAAAAACAAAAAATAGTTTCCAATAAATGAAAATCCTGAAGCTCCTACTTACCTGGTTCATAATGTCAGCATTCGTCTTTGCCAGGACCAAGGGTATGGACTGCATGTCTTGAGTAAATTTAAATGTTTCTGGTTTCTGCTTGTAGAGTCGATCACTGAGGATCTCTCCTGCTTTCTTGGCTTTCAAGACATCCAGTGAACCAATGGGCACCCATCCTACACCCTTTAGGTCCTCAAGGTCAGCTTTGTAGACAGCCTGAAAGAAGAAAAGTTAACGTTCATGTTACAACCTACTTACTGGAAAAAGAAAGCGTTCTTCAGACCTATTTGAGGATATAATATTTTTTTTTATCTTGTTTGAACAAACTGGTGTACAGTATTTGTTTTTTTCCTACACAACTCCATTTGTCAAGCTAAGACATCAGAAAAGTAAACAAAAATAAAATAAATAGATAAAGTGTACCACTTACATCACTACGCAGATCATAGATCTTCCTGGCCTGGACAACATCGTTGGAGTCTGGCAGGCAGGTCCAGTTATGCAGGTAAGTTCTGTAGTTGGCATCATTGACTTGGATCTGGCATTTTTTAGCCAGCTCAAGAGACAACATGTCCGCTGGGAGGTTGAACTTGGTCTTTGATTTGTTGAAGTCCTTCTTGTATAGATTATCACTAGCAATCTTAGCTGAGTTAAAGGCCAACACGAGCAGTGGGTCATCCTGGACGCATTGGGCTCCAATATGGTGACCTTGTTGCTTTCTGTATCCAGCCTTGTACTTGTACTGCAGCATTACAATAATGAGAAATTAGCTTTCTTTTATAGATAAATTAAATATGTACGTTTTAAACCAAAAGACCCAAAATAATTGCTGATGTGTCCATGTGTTCATTCCTCATTGTAATTACATACCTTTCATATTAGTTTCAGTGTAGTCACGAAATAATTCACAGTAGATATGTTATAATATTCTATCATATTAGTAACTATATAATAAGCCAGGTCTTCAAAGTAAAGACTCTTACATCACTGATGATGTCTCGGGAGGCCTTGGCAGCTTTAACTGCAACCGCATCTTTTGGCAGGAAATAGCCTTCCTTTAGACTGTCAGTGTATGCCTGGTGGTAATATTTCTGCAACATGATGACAAACAACAAGTTGGGATCTTGACTGTGGAGCAAAACTGATATCATAATTGATACTGATATTGCCGTCAATCATTTTCATCACAACACAGAGGCACTGCACTTACATCACTGCTGTTGATTTTGTTTTGCCGACTTAGTACGATTTCTGGAGTGTCAGGCATGATGTGGACGTTAAGTTTATCCTTGTTCCAAGCTTCAACATAAGCTCTCTGAAAAACAATAATGGTGATGTATGGAGAAGAGATGAGATTTAAGGTTCATTTGATAGTTATTAAATAAGATGACTAATGGTTTGCCTACATCATTTGCATTTAAATTAACTTTATATCTTGTTTTTTAATATTTAAACAGATTAGAAAGGTAAAGTACCTGGTTCATGACCTGAGCATTGGCTTTAGCGAGAGTCAGGGGAACAGAATCTGTTTTGCAGGTGAACTTGAAAGTGCTTGGATGCTGACGGTATTTCCTCTCACTCAAGATTTCACCAGCTTTCTTTACTTTTTCTACTTCAATAGAGCCAATAGGAACCCAACCCATGCCCCTAACCCACTCCATATCAGCTTTATATACAGCCTAAATAAACACGGACAAACACAGAAAATATTGTTATTGCTTTTTGAACATTGTGGATGGACACCAAAGATGAGCACTAAAGATTCTTGATTCCGTTCCAGAAAACTTACATCACTCCGGAGATCATAGACCTTTCTGGCCTGGACAACATCGTTGGAGTCTGGCAGGCAGGTCCAGTTATGCAGGTAAGTTCTGTAGTTGAAATCATTGACTTGGATCTGGCATTTTTTTGCCAGCTCAAGAGACAACATGTCCGCTGGGAGGTTGAACCTGGTCTTTGATTTGTTGAAGTCCTTCTTATATAGGGCATCACTAGCAATCTTAGCTGAGTTCAAGGCCAACATGAGCAGTGGGTCATCCTGGACACTGCGGGCTCCAATATGGTGACCAACTTGTTTACGATATCCAGTCTTGTACTTGTACTACATTTAAAAGATCATCAAGATGTTTCTTTTAAAAATACACTTCTGCCTTTGTGCAAGGTGTAATCAAAGGTTTTAAAAACTAAAAAAACTCACATCACTTATGATGTCTCTTGATGCTTTGGCAGCTTTGATAGAAATGGCATCACCACGCATGTCATAACCCTTCTTCTTAGACTCTTCATTAGCTAGTTTGTATTGTTTCTAGATAGGAAATTAGAAAATGCAAATTTGCTGAAAAAGCTGTACCACCTACATCAGTAGAAATTGTACCATGACTAAAGGTATGAATCTTACCACACTGTAGTTAATCTTGTTCTGTTTTGCAAGGACCACCTCCAATGTGTCTGGCATGATATGTATCTTAGTTTTGTCACTCTCCCAAGCTGCAATGTAATTTTTCTGTAACAGGAAATGCATTCAAATATATATTCACAGAGGGATATGTAAATACAAGGCTAACGGAGCACAAACATCAGAGGGCTAGAAGAATAATGGTAGTGCAGAGCAGAGTTTTGTTAAAAGCTACCTTGTTCATGATTTCATTATTGGCTTTAGCTAAGACCAGTGGAATGTCTTGAGTTGTGCCTGTAAATTTGAAGTTGCTTGGGTGCTGACGATATCGCCGTTCGTTCAGAGCTTCACCAGCTTTCTTCGCTTTCTCAACATCAAGTGAACCAATAGGGACCCATCCCAGTCCTTGCAACCACTTCAGATCAGCCTTATACACAGCCTAAAGAAACAGCAGAGAAAGATAAGTAAATGTGTAAATGTTGTGATTTTTCACCACAATCTAAATTTGTCCTCCGCTTTGTACCCATCTGTGAAGTTACTAGTGATTACTAGGGGGCTGTGGTGCACACGTGCCCAGAGCGGTGGGTAGCCCTAGCCCAGCGCCCGGGAAGCAGTTGGGGTTAGGTGCCATGCTCAAGGGTACCTCAGTCATGGCCTCAGGTCTGGGAATCAAACCCACGACCCTCCGGTCACAAGACCAGTTCCCTATCACAGGACCATGACTGCCCCGTGATGAGTGATAAGTGTTTTTAACCTCTTTTGAACAAATGTTCAAAAGAGGTTCAAAATGTTTTCATTTTTACCCAGATATCTCTAACTGTTAAGCCAAGATATTATCAGAAAAATATCTTATGTACCACTTACATCACTACGCAGATCATAGACCTTCCTGGCCTGGACAACATCATTGGAGTCTGGCAGGCAGGTCCAGTTATGCAGGTAAGTTCTGTAGTTGAAATCATTGACTTGGATCTGGCATTTCTTAGCCAGCTCAATTGCTAGCAGATCCACTGGGAGATGGAACTTGGTCTTTGACTGGTTGAAGTCCTTCTTATATAGGGCATCACTAGCAATCTTAGCTGAGTTCAAGGCCAACATGAGCAGTGGGTCATCCTGGACACTGAGGGCTCCAATATGGTGACCAACTTGCTTACGATATCCAGCCTTGTACTTGTACTATCGTGAGAAATGTTAACAGACAGCAGAAGAAATTTAAATTCTTAAACTGTTAGTCTATTCATTGTCACTCACTTAACCTTCAAAAAATGCATAAGAAAATAACTGGACGTAGTGTTATATTTATTACGTTGATAAGGTAAGAAAATACTTACATCACTGACAATATCTCTGGAGGCTTTGGCTGCTCTGATAGACACAGCATCAGCTCGCATATCATATCCCTTCTTTTTAGCCTCCTCATTAGCAAGTTTATATAGTTTCTGAAAGAAAATGATACAAAAAAACACTATATTATATGCGTAACAGAACAGGCAAGACCTGCTGTTCTGGAAATACAGATGAAGCTGATGATCAGTTCCTCACCAGCGCAGTATAATATCATCCATGTATGACTTACCTCACTGTAGTTTATCTTGTTTTGTTTCGCATGAAGCACTTCTATTGCGTCTGGCATGATATGGATCTTAGTCTTATCATTGTCCCACGCTTCCACATATGATTTCTGTAAGAATGTTTTGAGAGAAATACATTACAGCACGAATGATTATTTTTGTTAAATGATTCGACATGCATATTTTAATGTATGCATGACACTTACCTTGTTCATGATGTTATTATTTGCTTTAGCTAAGACCAGTGGAATGTCTTGAGTTGAAGATGTAAATTTGAAGTTGCTTGGGTGCTGACGATACCGGTGTTCACTCAGAGCTTCACCAGCTTTCTTCACTTTCTCAACCTCAAGTGAACCAATGGGGACCCATCCCAGTCCTTGTAACCACTTCAGATCAGCCTTATACACAGCCTAATCAAACAGAGCAGAGAAAGATTACAGAAAATGAAATGACTGAAAATCATGTGAATTACTCCATTAGCGGATACACAAAGTCCTATCCAAAATAAACACCTACATCACTCTGGAGATCATAAATCTTCCTGGCCTGGACAACATCATTGGAGTCTGGCAGGCAGGTCCAGTTATGCAGGTAAGTTCTGTAGTTGGCATCATTGACTTGGATCTGATTTTTCTTTGCCAGTTCAAATGCCAACATGTCCACAGGGAGATGGAACTTGGTCTTGGATTCGTTGAAGTCCTTCTTGTATAGAGCATCACTAGCAATCTTAGCTGAGTTCAAGGCCAACATGAGCAGTGGGTCATCCTGGACACAGCGGGCTCCAATATGGTGACCAACTTGCTTACGATATCCAGTCTTGTACTTGTACTAGAAAGAATGTAAACAAGTTGGATATATTCAAAAACATTGTAAGTACACTGATACACACTACACAACCATATGTGCTATTTAGAACACCTACATCACTAGCAATGTCCCGGGAAGCTTTGGCAGCTTTGATAGAAATGGCATCACCACGCATGTCGTAACCCTTCTTCTTGGCCAGTTCATTGGCAAGTTTGTATTGTTTCTGAATAAACAAAAAAACAAAATGCATAATTTATTCAAGGAAAAACTATGTTTTTTTTTTTTAACTGACCTCATAACTTTGCATTTCTCCATTTCTCAAAAATTCATATTAGTCTTC
Source organism: Brachyhypopomus gauderio (assembly GCF_052324685.1). Classification (NCBI taxonomy): domain Eukaryota; kingdom Metazoa; phylum Chordata; class Actinopteri; order Gymnotiformes; family Hypopomidae; genus Brachyhypopomus; species Brachyhypopomus gauderio. The sequence continues at coordinate 16,877,275 of NC_135214.1, forward strand.
ACGTCACAGTATCATTTTGGGAATTATATATGGATGACATTTAGCAATTGCAAATCATAATTTATGTAGTGTAGCTACATCAGCAACATAGTAAAATGAACTGACCTCACTGTAAATTACTTTATTTTGTTTTGCAAGGACCACCTCCATGGTATCTGGCATGATGTGGACTTTGGTCTTATCATCCTCCCAGGCTTTAATATAAGCTTTCTGTTAGAAAAGAAAATCAGTTAAAACTCCAATGATTGTGTGTGGGGGGAAAAAGAGAAAAACAACACAACGGTTACCTTGCTCATGATGTCATTGTTGGCTTTAGCCAAGACCAAGGGTACATCCTCAGTTGAAGTTGTAAATTTGAAGTTGCTTGGGTGCTGACGATACCGATGTTCACTCAGAGCTTCACCAGCTTTCTTTACTTTCTGAACCTCAAGTGAACCAATGGGGACCCATCCCAGTCCTTGTAACCACTTCAGATCAGCCTTATACACAGCCTAAACAAACAGAGCAGAGAAAGATTACAGAAAATGTAATGACTGAATGACTCCAGCAGAGGATACACATAAACCCCTATCCAAAATAAACACCTACATCACTCTGGAGATCATAGATCTTCCTGGCCTGGACAACATCATTGGAGTCTGGTAGGCAGGTCCAGTTATGCAGGTATGTTCTGTAGTTGGTATCATTGACTTGGATCTGATTTTTCTTTGCCAGTTCAAATGCCAACATGTCCACAGGGAGATGGAACTTGGTCTTGGATTCGTTGAAGTCTTTCTTGTATAGAGCATCACTAGCAATCTTAGCTGAGTTCAAGGCCAACATGAGCAGTGGGTCATCTCTGATACTCAAAGCGCCAATATGGTGTCCAACTTGCTTACGATATCCAGTCTTGTACTTGTACTAGAAAGTGTGTAAACAAGTTGGATATATTCAAAAACATTGTAATTACACTGATACACACTACACAACCATATCTGCTGTTTAGAATACCTACATCACTAGCAATGTCTCTGGAAGCTTTGGCAGCTTTGATAGAAATGGCATCACCACGCATGTCATAACCCTTCTTCTTGGCCAGTTCATTGGCAAGTTTGTATTGTTTCTGAATAAACAAACAAACAAACAAAACACATAATTTATTCAAAGAAAAATAGTGATTATTTGAAGACTGACCTCATAACTTTGCATTTCTCAAAAATTCATATTATTCTTCACGTCACAGTATCATTTTGGGAATTATATATGGATGACATTTAGCAATTGCAAATCATAATTTATGTAGTGTAGCTGCATCAGCAACATAGTAAAATGAACTGACCTCACTGTAAATTACTTTATTTTGTTTTGCAAGGACCACCTCCATGGTATCTGGCATGATGTGGACTTTGGTCTTATCATCTTCCCAGGCTTTAATATAAGCTTTCTGTTAGAAAAGAAAATCAGTTAAAACTCCAATGATTGTGTGTGGGGGGAAAAAGAGAAAAACTAGACAACGGTTACCTTGCTCATGATGTCATTGTTGGCTTTAGCCAAGACCAAGGGTACATCCTCAGTTGAAGTTGTAAATTTGAAGTTGCTTGGGTGCTGACGATACCGGTGTTCACTCAGAGCTTCACCAGCTTTCTTCACTTTCTCAACCTCAAGTGAACCAATAGGGACCCATCCCAGGCCTTGTAACCACTTCAGATCAGCCTTATACATAGCCTAAACAAAAAGAGCAGAGAAAGATTACAGAAAATGTAATGACTGAAAATCATGTGAATGACTCCATCAGCGGATACACAAAGTCCTATCCAAAATAAACACCTACATCACTCTGGATATCATAGACCTTCCTGGCCTGGACAACATCGTTGGAGTCTGGCAGGCAGGTCCAGTTATGCAGGTAAGTTCTGTAGTTGGCATCATTGACTTGGTTCTGATTTTTCTTTGCCAGTTCAAATGCCAACATGTCCACAGGGAGATGGAACTTGGTCTTGGATTCGTTGAAGTCTTTCTTGTATAGAGCATCACTAGCAATCTTAGCTGAGTTCAAGGCCAACATGAGCAGTGGGTCATCCTGGACACAGCGGGCTCCAATATGGTGACCAACTTGCTTACGATATCCAGCCTTGTATTTATACTGCATAAAAAATGAAAGATAACATTCATTTTGCACAAATTTAAATAATTAATTTAATAACATACATAAATAATTTGTTCTGTACTGATAATAAAAAAACTTGCATTGCTGGCAATGGCTGTAGTAGCTTTGGCTGCTTGAATAGGAATAGCATCAGCACGCATGTCATAACCTTTCTTCTTTGCCAATTCATTGGCAAGTTTATACAGTTTCTAAAGAAATAAACACAAGAAGTTGTGAGAAGTTAGTCATGATATCCCAGAAACTAAATTAAAACAGTATAAGTGAGAGGTGACAAACCAGACTGTAGTTGGCTCTGTTCTGGCGTGCCAGGGTCACATCCATGGCGTCGGGCATGATGTGGATTGATGTTTTGTCTTTGTCCCAGGCCTCTGTGTATTTTTTCTGTGAAAGAAATGAACCAAGAAGTTTTCAATGCAATGACAATAAAAATTCCAGCACTGTAAAAAAAAAAAAAAAAAAAATCCATGTTCAGAATTGTTGTGGGAATACAAAAATATATATTGGCACATGAAAAAATGAAAACAACATAAAATGTTGTATAACAAACTATATAATATTCATTCCTTAATTTAAAATGTTACTTTCAGTCAATAAGGAATACGTAGCTCTGTTGACATTACAGGACAAACATAACGTTGGTGGAACGTAACATCTGGAATTGGACATTTTCTGGCTCTTCTCAGTGTTTGCATCTGCCTCCTAATCGCTCAAGGATGCCACCAGGGTTGCAGAAGCTTTGGTGGATCACACAATGAACATGAATATGGGGGATTCTTATAATGGTGAAGTATTGGGTTGTCCCATTGACATCACCTCAAGTGTAATCAACATTGCTATTATGCTTGAAGAGGAGAAAGCCTATAGATAACTGTTGTAGTACAATCAAATCCCAAAATTAAAAGGCATACAGGACATTTGGGACAGAAGAGAAAAAATGTCTCTGCAGTCCATCCATCCATCCAATAATTAACAGCTGCTTATCCGGGTCGTGGGGGCAGTAGCCTAAACAATCAGGCCGAGGTTTCCCTCTCCTTGGCCACCTCTTCCAGCTCTTCTGGGAGGATACCAAGGTGTTCCCAGGACAGCCAAGAGATTTAATCTCTCCAGCGTCTTCTCCGGGGTCTCTTCCCAGTTGGACATGCAAGGACCACATCACCAGGGAGGCGCTCAGGGGGCATCTGGACCAGATGCCCGAACCACCTCGACTGGTTCCTCTCTACATGGAGGAGCAGTGTCTCTACTCCGAGTCTCTCCTGGATGACCATACTCCTCACCTTATCTCTAAGGGAGAGCCTGGACACCCTGTGGAATAGACTCCTTTCAGCTGCTTGTATTCGCAATTTCATTCTTTAGGGCACTACCCAAAGATCGTGACCATAGGTGAGAGTCAGAACATAGATTGAACAGTAAATTGAGAGCTTTGCCTTTTGGCTTAGCTCTCTCTTCACTACAACTGTCCAGTACAGCGTCCGCAACACTGCAGCTGCCACACCGATCTGCCTGTCAACCTCCTGTTTCATCCTTCCAAGAACCCGAGATACTTGAACTCCTCCACTTGAGGCAAGGACTCACTCCCGACCCAGAGAGGGCACTCCACCCTTGTCCGACTGAGTACCATGGTCTCAGTTTTAGAGGTGCTGATAAGATATCCTGGCTGTCTTGCACTTGGCTGCAAACTAATTCAGCAAGGATGCCAACAGAACTACATCATCCACAAAAAGGAGACTCAGAATCCTGAGGCCACCGAACCGAACCCCCCTCTGCCACTTGGCTACGCAGAGAAATTCTGTCCATAAAAGTTATGAACAGAATCAGAGACAAAGGGCAGCCTTGACGGAGTCCACCCCCAACTGGAAACCAGTCTGACTTACTGCTAGCCATGCGAACAAAGCTTCTGCTCCGTTTGTACAGGGACTGGATACCCCGTAACAGTGGGCCCAGTACCCTATACTCCCATAGCAGTGGGCCCAGTACCCTATACTCCTGGAGCACACCCAAGAGGAATCCCTGAGGGACACAGTCGAACACCTTCTCTAAATCCACAAAACACATGTGCACTGGTTGACTCCCATGCTCCCTCTAGGACCCTCGCCAGGGTGAAAAGCTGCTCCAATGTTCCACGACGTGGACGGAACCTGCATTGTTCCTCTTCCAACCGAGATTGGATTATCGACCTGACTCCAAAACATGGACACAGTTTCAAATGCAAAAGTTAAACAGCTCCTTATTGATGCATCTTTTTGATTCTGTTGAAAATTCCCATTTCATATCTCATTGCACAGGCCTGACAATCAAGTGAATAACAAAGCAGTTCAATGACCAAAGCACCATAGTAAGGGTCCTAAATAGTAAGGGTCTTAAATCAATTACCTTGTTCATGATCTGGTTGTTGGCTGCAGCTAGCACCAGGTCCATGGAGTCCATGTGCTTGTGCTGGGTGTATTTGGAGGGGTGAGTGCGATACTTTGCCTCACTCTGTATATTCCCGCCGACCTTGGCAGTTTCTACTGCTAACGAGCCAATGGGCACCCACCCAATGCCTTTCACATAGCTGTTGTAATCATTCTTGTACTCAACCTGTAAAATATTATTTGTAGAAAGGTTAATAGTTTTTCAGTCATTCATGTTTGCACACTGTTAATAAAGAGAAGACAATTGACTCACATCACTGGCAATGGTGTTCATTTTGCGAGTTAGCTCGATATGCATGGCGTCAGGCAGCAGGGTGTAGTGATGGATGGGCTTTTTGTAGCCTGCGTTTGTCTGAATTGCAGATGCCTGTTTAGCTTGCACAATACTCCACATGTCAACTGGGGAGTGGTACTTCAGCTTGGCCTTGTGATAGTCCTGCTTGTAGTTCCTGTCACTCTGTATCTTGGCGACATTCATGTAGTGCACCAGCAGTGGGTCGTCCTGGAGACTACGGAAGCCAACATGTTGGCCTCTAGACTTCATATAATTCAGCTTGTACTTGTACTGCAATAAAATAATGGCTTTGTTAACAAGACGTTTTATACCAATAGCATAGTTACATGTAAATGGTAAAAATGTAAATGGTATTTTCACAACAAAAAAAAAGATTCAAGTTGATAAACATACATTACTGGCTATATCCCTGCCAGATTTGGCCGCCTTTATTGGAATGGCATCAGATTTCATGTCATAGCCCTTCTTATTCAGTTCCTCAAGGCCAGCTTTGTAGAATTTCTGAAAATGCACAGGAAATGGTGTGAGAAAAAATGTTGTTGGCAAAAAAAGGGGATATGTATGTAATCCGGTTCCTGTATTACATGAGAATTAATGCCGAGCACAGTACATGAAACTTCCATTAATTTTATTGATTTCTATTAGTGGGCACTTTTTGGTTTTCAAGAGACTAGTAAAGTAGCAAAACAGTTAAAATATGGCTAAATGTATCACTGAAAGTTACCCGAATAATTACCAAAATATATTAATGAGTGTGAAAACAGAAATAGTTTCACAAAACAAAATCACCACTTAGTGCTCTCCCCATCACCTTAGCCAACTCAATGGCAAATAAATGTCTCATCAAATATTATTTAAAAAGTGATTTCCTGATATATGATATTACCTGGCTAACATTTATTGCATTGGCCTTAGCAAGGAGAAATTCAGGGCTGTCCGGCATCACATGGATCTTGAGCTTGTCCGTGTCCCATGCAGCAGTGTATGCTTTCTGTGGTGAAACAGATAAAGGGTTACCTGAGAGTCATGGCCTCTCATCTTCTACAATCAGGAGATACACATAATTCCAACTCACCTTGTTCATGATCTGGTTGTTGGCTGCAGCTAGCACCAGGTCCATGGAGTCCATGTGCTTGTGGTGGGTGTATTTAGAGGGGTGAGTGCGATACTTTGCCTCACTCTGTATATTCCCGCCGACCTTGGCAGTTTCTACTGCTAACGATCCAATGGGCACCCACCCAATGCCTTTCACATAGCTGTTGTAATCATTCTTGTACTCAACCTGTAAAATATTATTTGTAGTAAGGTTAATAGTTTTTCGGTCATTCATGTTTGCACACTGTTAATAAAGAGAAGACAATTGACTCACATCACTAGCAATGGTGTTCATTTTGCGAGTTAGCTCGATATGCATGGCGTCAGGCAGCAGGGTGTAGTGATGGATGGGCTTTTTGTAGCCTGTGTTTGTCTGAATTGCAGATGCCTGTTTAGCTTGCACAACACTCCACATGTCAACTGGGGTGTGGTACTTCAGCTTGGCCTTGTGATAGTCCTGCTTGTAGTGCCTGTCACTCTGTATCTTGGCGACATTCATGTAGTGCACCAGCAGAGGGTCGTCCTGGAGACTACGGAAGCCAACATGTTGGCCTCTAGACTTCATATATGCTTTCTTGTATTGGAACTGTGAATAAAGTAGAACACCAGTAAGGAACAGAACATGCTTAAGTGGCTCATACTATTATGCTATACAGTATATTATAATATTTTGGAACTGACCCTTTAAATTAAATAAAACCAAAAATATCTTCCTGGCCAAGTTCCTTCACCCAAAAGATGGAACTTCGTTTTTAATTACTTACGTTGCTAGCAATGTGCCTTCCTTGTTTGGCAGCTAATATAGGAATAGCATCAGATTTCATGTCATATCCTTTAGCAATGTCTGTGATCCACTGGGATTTATAGTGTTTCTGCAAGAGGGCAGAATATGTTAACATTCACAATGTTCTCAACTGAGTATATTTTTCACAGACTTCAAAAATGGCAAACTTGGTTGAGTACCATTGGGTATTAGGTTCTGTAAAAAAGCATTGGAGGTTCAGTTCAGTTTATAGTCTGAGTTACCTCACTGATAGTCTGGGCGTTATATCTGGCCTGCAGGAACTGTGGGCTGTCTGCAGGCAGGTGGTATGTGTGCATAAACTTCTCACCAGAAGCTTTATAAGCAGTCTTTAATGGCAGAAAATAAACAACATAAATGACTGGAGAAGTGCAAGTTTAATATCAATGAAAACCATTGTTGATATTCTGAAATGTGCTTACAGGATTCATCTGCTTAGAGTTATTCATGGCTAAGACCATGTTAATCTGGTCTGTGAGACTGGTGAATTTCAGTGTACTGGGGTGAGTTCTGTAGGCCTTTTCATCCAGTGCAGCCTTGGCAGTTTTTGCCTTCTGTACATCAATTGAACCAATGGGAACCCATCCTGCTCCCTTGTAGAAGTTGTTGTAGTCTGACTTGTAAAGATTCTGGTAAAACAAAAATGGGATGCATGAAATAAGGGTGTATATCTGACAATGCCTTTCAATAAATTACATGAAGTGATGTTTCAAATGGACGCACATCACTCTGAATCTCCATCATGTTGCGGGTGAGACCGATATGCATGGCGTCAGGCAGCAGGGTGTAGTGATGGATGCGCTGTTTGTAGCCTGTGTTTGTCTGAATTGCAGATGCCTGCTTAGCTTGCACAACACTCCACATGTCAACTGGGGTGTGGTACTTCAGCTTGGCCTTGTGATAGTCCTGCTTGTAGTGCCTGTCACTCTGTATCTTGGCCACATTCATGTAGTGCACCAGCAGAGGGTCGTCCTGGAGACTACGGAAGCCAACATGGTGGCCTTTGGCCTTTTGGTATGCGAGCTTATACTTGTACTGCAAATAGAACAGCATTTAAAATGTGAAAAAAACAGTTCTGCACCATATTTTAAATGTAATTGTGCAAAAGGGTGCATTTACTGACATCACTGGCAATATTCCGTGAGGACTTGGCAGCGACAATTGGAATGGCGTCTTCCTTCACGTGGTGTCCTTTAAGTAGGTCCTGCTTGTGTGCGTATGTGTAATAGGTCTGGAAACAATGAAGTGTAGCAATATTTTAGATTTATATAAAATCTCTTGAATATGAGCTTCTTCTTTGATGCATGACATCCTGTAATCTTACCTTGCTGACATTGATGGCATTGTACTTGGCTTGCAGAAGCTCTGGTGTGTCTGCAGGGAGGTGGTAGGTGTGCATGAACTTTTCTCCACTGGCTTTGTACAATCTCTGCAAAACAAGAGTCATGGTGATACTTTTTCTCAAAGGTCTTCTGAAAAGTCCCTCAAATTTCCAAATTCATGCTGCATTCTTATTTCTTAGGCATGCCAAGAAACACAGCTTGTAGGGATTACACACATCACTTAGCTGCTTGGCATTCACTATCGCCTGCTCCATGACTGGGGTTTCGAAGACACTGGTGAACTTGATTTTGTCCGGATGCTGCCTGTACTTCGTCTCATTGAGAGCGGCAGCAGCAGTCTTGGCTTTCTCTACATCTAATGAACCCAGGGGGACCCAGCCCATGCCCTTCACAGAGCTTTCATAGTCCAACTTATAGTTGTACTGATGAAACAGAAAAAGAAAGCCTGTAAGTTAGATTACTAATGTCAGATCTTGAACTCTTAATAAAGCTTTGCTACTTTTTCCACATATTAATCTAGGGCTAATCGGAAAAAAGTTGCTTCTTCAACTCATGAGGAGGTTTAATTTAGTCATGGGTCCACATGATGGTGAATGTCTTACGTCACTAGCAATGGTGTTCATATTGCGGGCCAGCTCGAAGTTCAATGCATCTGGCAGAAGTGTGTAATGATGGATAGGTTGTTTGTAGCCTGTGTACGTCTGAACTGCAGACGCCTGCTTAGCATGTGCAACACTCCACATGTCAACTGGGGTGTGGTACTTCAGCTTGGCCTTGTGATATTCCTGCTTGTAGTTCTTGTCACTCTGTATCTTGGCCACATTCATGTAGTGCACCAGCAGAGGGTCGTCCTGGAGATTACGGATGCCAACATGGTGGCCTCTAGACTTCATGTATGCTTTCTTGTACTGGACCTGAAGGGAGGTGAATATTTTAGAGTGAGAACCAGGGTTTTGAGTGATGTCCATGTTCTGTTTGATTATTCACATATATGATTATAAACATGTAGCAGGCACAGGCCGAATGGCACCTACATCGCTAACTGCGTGTCTTGCAGCCTTTGCTGCACGGACAGAGATGGCATCAGCCTTCAAATCATAACCCTTTGAAATAAGATCCTCCCATCCGAGCTTGTAACATTTCTGAAAATGAAAAAGAAAACAATGTCGACAGAGTTTCTAAACTAGACAAGATGTTCTCTTAGTCATAAAAAAGTGGATGGAGGCGGGGGTTCCCGACCCGCACGTTAGAGATGTTCACATACATTGCTGATATTGTAGGCGTTGCACCTGGCCTGGAGGAATTGTGGGACGTCAGGGGGTAGGGCATATTTTTGATGGATCGCCTCAAGGCCTTTCTTGTAGTGCAGCTAGAGTGGGGTAGACAGATCATAGGCAGATCATAGGCAGTGCAGTAAAATCATATTTCTGCTTCATTTACAGCAGCAAAACCAAGGGCTACTGTTCATCATTATCCAATGGAGGGTGCTATTTTGCTATTTTCTGGAGGGAAGAGTATAATATGCATAGTGTACAATGTGGCGTGCATGAGTTAGGAAAATGGGATATGGGGAAAAAAGATCTTACATCACTCCGGAGGAGCTGGTTGACCCTAGCCTGCAGCATGATAGGGTGGTCATCAATAGAGGTGAATTTCACAGTATCTGGGCGTTGCCTGTATTTTTTCTAGGTTGGGAAAGTGAAAGAGCAAATTAGTTGTAATTAGTTGTCACTCAGACACTAAACAAATGCACAGTTTTCCATTAAAAATTAGAATAGACAAGAAGGTCAATTCAGATAAATAACAATGAAACATATGCTTCGTCATATGTAATCATCAAAATCATGCTTTATTCACAGACACCCCAAATGCTGTGTTGTGTCCATCAGCAGTGATTAACTGGCTTCCTGCTGCTCTATCCCCTCTTGCTCAGGTGTCAGCAGGGGGCAAATATTTTGACTTGTTAGTAACTCATTAACACCTCCTGTCAGCATGTCACTGTCAGAACCTGCCACTAGCTATTTTGCACCACAAAGGATGATCACTTGACAGCCGTACCTCACTTAGGATCTGGCCAGCTTTCTTGGCTTTCTCGACATCCAATGATCCATAAGGTATCCACGGGGTTCCTTTAGTGTAGGCATTGTAGTCTGACTTGTACTCATTCTGTAGTTTGAAAGAAGGAATAATAAAAATAAAACAAAATAGTAAATAAATAATTATATCAATTTAAAACCAATTAATGATCAATCTTTAAAAAAAATCCTGAGACAGGATTAACCAGGATTATCTATATCTAAATAAAAACTACATGTTCATGCAAGTTTCCCTGGAAACACACTGCATTGCACCACTATTTAAATTCAGCAAAAACTTGAAAAAAGCTTCTTCTTTTTTTAAAACTTACATCACTCTGGATCACATTGGCTTTTTTTGCAAGGTCCAGACCCACACTGTCAGGTGGTAGGAAGTAGCGGTTGATAATGCTTTTATAGCCAATCATGCTAGAAATAGCCTGAGCCTTCTTTGCTAGCGTGACAAGCATCATGTCCAGTGGGGCGTGGTACTTGGTCTTCATCTTCTCATAATCCTTTTTATACTCACGCTGTGGAGAGAGGTGAATAACGGTCAAATATAACAAGAGATTTCATAAAAAGGCAAGAGGATAACAATTCTGAATATCCTTGTTGTCATGTGTAAGGGTAATATTCACCTCACTCTGGATCTTAGCAACATGGACAGAGTGCATGATCTTGGGGTCATCCTGAATGCTGAGGGCCCCAACCATGTGTCCTTTGTTTTTCTCATACTCTTTCTTGTATTTCACCTAATAATAAGGAACAAAATGGGCAGCCTCACACACAGGTTACGTACATTATCAGCTCCTTACCTAAATGTTCATGTTCGGTCATGAAGAGCTGAGCTCTGTTCACTCACGTCACTGGCTATGTTGGTGTGAGCACGGGCAGCGAGGATGGAGATGGCGTCACCCTTCACCTCAAACTTTTTTGCTTTTGTCTTTTCCCATTCAAATTTGTAACAAGTCTAAAAGTAAATGAATAGATTCCAACGTTATGAGATATTTCAAATTGTTACTTTGACGCCTACATTTTAAGTGAAAGAATGGAGTTTAATACTTACGTCACTAAGGTTATAGGCGTTGACCCTAGACTGAATGAAGAAGGGATAATCGGGGGGCAGGTAACACTTGAACTTTTCCTGTTCATACTTTGCCTTGTAGTTCAGCTGAAAATGGAAGAGATGCAGTAAGCAAAATCCTACTGATTTACATATATTTCGGTACCAGTCTATTTGGCACAATTTTTGATGAGTCTTGATGATTTCTGCCATATTTTCAATACCAGATCCTTCTGTAGTGCAGTTCCAAAAGTGCAAAAGTTCAGCTCTCTAAATAATATGAATACACAAAATGTACTAACTATTTCAACATACAAAACTTATTTTTCACTAAAATCTTGAATGTTTGTAATTTTGGTGATTTGGTGAATTTTGGTAAATTCAACATTTAAATTTCCAAACTCTGAAATCCTAAATATTTTAAAATGTAAAACATGCACCTCATCCATTCAAATGAATTATAGACTGGTCAACCAATACCCATCTTGTTTCAATATTAATAATCCATAGAAAACTTTTAATTTATGATACACGTCTAGAGGAAGTTGTTGGGGTAGCCAATAATGATTTATGCAGTTTTTTTCGGTTTTTGTAATGAATGTGCTTCTGCATTCACATTCTGTAATGAATGCGCTTCTGTCACTGCTAGCAATGAAGTACTGCCATTCAGCTGAAATAAACTTCTCAAAGTAACCACATCTGTTGCTTTACATGCCCCAGGGGTCAAATGTAAAAAAAAAAAAACACATAAAAACACATAAAAACTTAAAAGAGCATTGTAAGGCATTCCCTCATATCTGCTTCATCCTAACACATTTATAGTTGGAGTGTAACATTTGATTTGTTCTGAATCTAATCTTATGTAGTTAAATATTATTGATCATATGGAATATAAGTTCTGTAGATGGCACTGCTGATTGCAAATGACCCATATTAGAAGCATCTTGCATTCAATTACCTGTCCGTCTAGACAAAGGAGCTATTCTGGGTGTGCAGAATGCAAACTCCTCTTAATATCTCAGTTATTTCACATTACAACAGCCACATAAATCTTGTGTAAAACCAAATAAGATTCTGTGTACTTTCTATTAACTACGTGACTAAGAAGGAAACCTGATGTGGTAATGCAATGAAAATACAATTGTTGATCTTTGTTAAAAGTGAGCAGGCAACTGTGAAAAATCTTGAAGATACATACATCGCTCAACTGTTTGGCATTGACAGCAGATTGTACTTGGACGGGTGAGTCCATTACTTGTGTGAACTTCACTGTGCCTGGGTGTCGACGATATTGTTTCTATAAAGGGTGAAGTAAAAGACAAAAATACAATCAGTTATCTAAACACCCTTAGCATCACATTAGAATGATTTGTGCTGTGGTCGGTAAACTCACATCTTTGCACTGTCCCAGTTTTTTAATGGCTTCATATTCGGGCGTGACCGTTTGGGGGAAATAACACTTTGTCTTCATATCGTCATAATCAGCTTTATAATTTTTCTGAAAGTAATCAAAAGCAGTATAATAAAAACAAAGATAAAAAATAACAGGAAATCAGGCAAACATGTTCAAGGGATAACTAAGGTAACTATCATTTAATAAGGTCCATGGTAAAGTAGCTTAAATGAGCTCCATCTTAAGAATTACTTACATCACTTTTGAACTCTTCCACATTTTTGACGTGAACCATGTACACATCTTCATAACTGCCAACGTAGTGACCCTTCACCTCACTGTCATACTTCTCTTTATAGTGTATCTTTAAAGAGCAAGAAGACCAAAATCATGATATTTACATCATTAACATCAGTTTGTCTTTCTTTCTTTGACTCATTTCTCTACATCACTGCAACGTGACACTCACATCACTAAACTTTTTGAGGACATTGTCCATCTGGAACTTGGGGGTGTCACAGTAGTTGATGCTCAGTCCTCTTGATTTTTCATAGTTTTCTTTATATACTTTCTAAAAATAACAAAAAGAAAGATGTTAGAAATGTGCAAATAAAGTGCTTTTGGAAGCATTATTGACTATAGTCTGTAAATGTGTAAATTGCCAAAATAAAACTTTTGGTAATAATTCAATAATTCGTGTTGAATCTCAATGCCCATGTTTTAACATCCCTCAGATCATATAGGCCTAAAGGTAAAATATTCCTTAACTAAAGAATTAACTTAACAATTAACTTCCATTTGGCCATCAGGAAAGAAAATGTGCTTTAAGGTGTTTAAATTAACTTGCCATCAACTTTTTCAACAGAAGGATGTTCATGTTCTGATTTGGACTGATTATTTAAAATAAACCCAAGAACACCATACTTAGCTCTGAGCCAACGTTAATCATTAATGCCACCTGCTGGACAAAACTGTGACCTAACCTCAATATGCAAAAAAACTGAAAGAAGAAAACTAGCTATAGCATGTGCAGCTCTGTCTGACATTCTCTCTCTCTCTCTCTCTCTCTCTCTCTCTCTCTCTCTCTCTCTCTCTCTCTCTCTCTCTCTCTCTCTCTCTCTCTCTCTCTCTCTCTCTCTCTCTCTCTCTCTCTCTCTCTCTCTCTCTCTCTCTCTCGTAGGTGTATGTACATCACTGATTCAGAATGACAATAAACAGGTAAGCATACATCACTCAAGATGGTGCCAGCGTATCTTAGTTGTCTGAGGAGGGGGTTTTCTGTTGCAGGGAGGACGTTGTATTCAGAGACTGCTTTTTTCTTTTCATAATCCTTCTTGTACTTATTCTAAACAAGGGGGAGGGGGGAGGAAGAAGAAAGATTCACAAATCATCTCTCAATGCACAGTGCAGTGTGGTTTACATGGATGCATGGCTTCATATTTATTCATATCATAGTCATAACATTTTTTAAACATTCTGGGTTCTGTATTCCACCTCAGTGACTTCAGCAGCATTACTGTGATCAGTTTATCATAATCAGTACCTAATTAATCCAGCTTGTTCTTTGAATGTCTGAATAGCAGTATGGCAAACAGTTATATGGTAATCTCTTGATCTGTCGTGAGTCAAAAGTCAGCAAACCTATCTAATGAGGAAAGAAATAATTCTCCTGGTGGTAGTATTGAAGTTATGCCTAACTATGCCTAAAAATATGATATTATATTATAAATATAAAGATATATTAGAAATTCAAACTCACCGCGCTTGCATGGTGACCAGCCTGCTTGTTAGCAGCATATGTCGGTGTTTCTGTTTGCATGAAATAAATTTGGTCTTTCATGTCTTCATAAGCAGCAGTGTATTTTTTCTGAAGAGGCCGTTGGTGAGCAGGAAAATAAGAGTACAAACAATTAGCAGAATATCTGACTGTATAATGCATTCTTAATTGGTTAAAAATGACAAGACATGACATAAGCGCTTTAAGAAATGTCAGTCATTCCACACAAACTTACTTCACTTATATTATCCATGACCATCTTTCCAACTGCGACGTCAAAGTAAGGGGTTTCACACCATTGGCCCTTCACATTCTTGTTGTAGTCCTCATGATACTTGAGCTACAAATGTATAAAAACATTTCTTAGTAAATTACAAATCACAAATGAAAAACTCATATCTCTCTCTCTCTCTCTCTCTCTCTCTCTCTCTCTCTCTCTCTATATATATATATATATATATATATATATATATATATATATATATATATATATATATATATATATATATATATATATATATATAAAATCATTGGACTTTTGTGGGCTTCCATGCTTGGATGTTGTGTATTATGCTCTAGTCTAATGCCTTCTAATAATATTCCTGTCCATCTCGTAACAGCATCACATATGCCAGAGCATGTCTTTCCCTCTCTGGACACATGCATGTGGCTCAGGATAAATATGGAACAGGCAAAATTAGCATTAACAGGCAATATCTTGGATCCTTGATGGTAACAGTTTAAAAGATAGCTGTTGATGCCTTTTTTCGACCAGGAATAGACTTTTGAACATGACTGAACAGATCTGAGCTTGTCCACTTACATTGCTACGAATGGCAAAGTTTTTCTTGGCCAGTTCCATGTCTGGGGGCTCTGCCAGCGAGGTGTACTGTGCCTTGCGTTTATCATGACCCTTCTTGTATTTGATCTATGGGGAAAGAGCATAATGGCCACTTAAAAGACCAAAAGATCAAACTTTTAATACTGAAACATAGTAATTCACCCATCCTTGAGTTGTTTTCGTTGTCCCTAATCACATTTTCTCAGTTCAATTAGGGAAACAGAGAAATCAAGTGAGTGGATAGAGCTAATATAACTTATAATTGAAACCTTACATCACTGAGGACTTCCTGTGCCTTGGCAACTCGGCGAAGTTCCGGGCTATCGCTGTACGGGTAGTACATGGTCTTGTCCTCATCCCATGCCTCTGTGTATAGTTTCTGAAAGAGGAACATGCTCAATTAGAAGCTTAATTAGCTCACTCTGGCAGGTTAGCAAAATGATAGAGGTGTAGAAATCCTACCTTGCTGTAATTAGCTGCGTTCCTCACAGCCATGACAAGTTCAGGGGCATCGGGGGGAAGCAAGTATCTATCCTTGGTCTCATCCCATTTCTGTCTGTACAAAACCTGAGTACAGATATAAAAAACAAAGTCTGTGCTCATCTAATAAGAGAGGAAAAGAATAATAATAAGTTGCATTTATATAGTGCCTTTCACAAACCCAAGGACATTTCACATAATCACAAATAAAAACTATAAGGAAAAATAGGAAACAAAGATAAAAGAGTTGGGCTTTGAAAGAGGACAGAGTAGAGCAGTTACTGAGAGATTGAGGCAAAGAATTCCACCCAGTGGATTTAGTGTATGGGACAGTTAGAGGGGTTGCATTAGAAGATGTAAGGGGGCGAGCGGGACAGTAAACCTGAATGAGTTCAGAGAGGGTCAGAGGTGAGGAAAAGGATTTTGTCATTTATAAGAAAAGTCAGTGCAACTGTTGTGTTACGGAATGTCTCTGACTCCTCCCTCTGGGTAGTCGGTGTGTGTGTGTGTGTGTGTGTTCATCGTGTCATTTGTCTCATCTGTCTCTTGTCTCGTTTGCATTGTTTTGCACTTGTGTGTGTGTTAATGTTTTGTTAATGTTTTGTTTTGTTTTTGTGTGTGTTGATGTTATACTTGTCACTGGTCTTTTTTTAGTCAGAGTCTTTACGTTTGGTTCCAGTGCCAACCCAAGGCATACTTGAATTATTTGGCCCCTTAAGGCAACCAGGCCACCAAGGGGCCCCCCAAAAGCACCAAGATTTCATGATGAGCCTATTAATTATTACATTAGAATTTGGTGCTGAGGTGGTGGTATGGGGGGCCCCAAATTAAATTCTGCTTAGGGCCCCATAAAGGCTTAGGGCCAGCCCTGTATTTTTTGTTTATGTGTGCTAAGCATTAAAATGTGCTATTACTAATAAAACTGCGTTATTGGAATCACATCTCTTCAACCTTGTTCCTTACATGTTGAAGGACTGGTGTGATGTACAGAGCATTTCATAAACATAAGGACTCGCACTCAAGTTCTGAATGTACTGAAGATGGCTTATAATTTAGCAGAAAGACCATAAAAGAGAGAGTTGCAGTAGTTAAGACGAGAAAAGATGAAGGCATGAATGAGCATTTTTGCATCATCATCACTCGATGCTATCAGTATCGACTGTGATGATATGAGTACCAGAGTTAAGATTTTGGACCATCCAATAAAGCTTCAATTTTACCAGGACTGAGTTTGAGGTAATTGTGATGCAACCATAATTTATGATCAGTATCCAAAGCTACAGTGAGGTCCAAGAAGACCAAAATGCTACACAGTCTGGAATCTACTGACAACAGCAAATCTTTTGCAACTCTTAGGAGAGCAGATTCAGTACTGTGCAAAGTCTGAAAACCAGATTGAAAGGGCTCATAAAGCTCATTTCTAGAGAGAAAATGTTGCATGGCAGCAACTTTTTCAATGATCTTGGCTAGAAATGGAAGGTTAGACATGGGTCTAAAGTTAGATGGCACAGATGGGTCTAAACCAGGTTTCTAAAGTATAAACCACTGCAGTTTTTAGGGGCAGTCATGGTCTGGTTTATCTTTGGCAGTTATGATCTGTTAGGGAACCGGTATTATGACCAGTGGGTTGTGGGATTGATTCCTAGGCCTGAGGCCATGACTGAGGTGTCCTTGAGCAAGGCACCTAACCCCAACTGCTCCCTGGGTGCCGGGCTGCTCACTGCTAATCACTTGTGTATGTGTGTGCTATTACTGCAGGAGGTGAAAATCTCAAAAACAATTAGAGAAGAGGGAAAAGAAAAATAAAAAGAAAAGAGAAACTGAGATGAGATGAGAAATAAGAACAGAGATGATGGATGTGACAAAAAAGAAAAAAAAGAAAAAACGGGAGTAGGGTCAAGTGGACAGGAAGAAGAGGATTTAGTGACAATAGATACTTGCTTTAGTGGAAGCTGCAGAAGTCATATGCAGAAGGGCTGACGTGCTCGGTCCAGGTTTCACCTACCTTGCTGACCAGTTCAGATACGTGCTTCACATGTGCAATTTCACGAGCCTCTCCACCATAGAGGCTGGTGGTCTTAGCCTTCAGTCCCTCCATACGGTATTTCACCTGGAAATTGCAACAAAACAACATTTTAATGATAATGGTCACATCAGTCCAGCTTAACAAACAATATTTATTGAAATAGGATATGAAATGACTTTAGACCAAGCAATGGTAACTTGAAAAAGCTAAATTGGACATGAACTGGCTGGTAGCTGCAGGAGATCTTGTGACTCTCACCTCGCTGAGCTGCTCCTGGGCCTTTTTGATGCGGATCATCTCAGGTGTGTCACTTGAAATGTTATAGGGTTGTCCCTTACACTTCTCATATTCCTCTCTGTACTTGTTCTGCAGAGACAGAATGCAGGGTTAAGTGAAACGATCATCTTGCATATGTATACCCATATTATGTCTTAACATAATAAACATGAAAGGAATATCGATTTTGGATTTTGTTTCGATTTGTTTTGTTTTCTTGGGGTGTTTTCGTACATGGCTGTACTGGTCAAGCATCTTCTGGCTGTGTGCCAGGTAAGGAGTCATGAATTTGGAGGTGTCCACTTTGACCTTTCTCCTGGGCTTGCGAACAGGAAGGCCCCCAGGTCCAGCCTGAAGGACCAAGAAAAGACTCAGTGAGGTACTAGACTTACATACAGGTATGAGTGTCCCCTGTGAGTTACAAGACATATAACTATAACTACCTATAGAATGACCGAATGACCAAAATACTGTAGTTAACAGTGTTAAAAGTAGGATTTTACTTTTCAAGAGTTAATGACTTGGGGTGCCATCACTGAAATCATGTTCTAAGTTAATAAACTTACCTGGAGTGCTCAGAGTAAATATCATTACTTAATTCAGGTTTAAATCTATAGTGCTAACTTGGTCACAGCTTCTTTACAACAGTTTGAAGTTGAAGGAGTAGTTTGAGCTAGCATACTGCTAATATGGCTCACTGAATTTAACATGGTTGCAACCAATTAGTAGAATGTTATTTGTGTGATGCTAATTGGTGTCAATTCATAGCAATATTATTTTAAAGACATGTCAAAGTCTGTGAGGTTATTGGCTACTGTGTTATTTGCTAATAAGGAACATTATGCTGGTACAAAGAAAAGCAAATGAACAGATGAATGAAAGAGCTGGAGATTAATCTTTCTCAAAGCCCTTATATCGCTCACATGCTCATCCATACATGCTCCAGCAATGACACAAATGATAAACAGAAACACACTGCATGCAAAAACAAAAAAACCCCACAAAAAATAGAAAATCTATAAGCAGCTGACTCTACTGCTCTCACATGACTGTTTTATCTTGAGTTAAAGTGATTAAAGGAAAACTGAGGTTGTTTCATCAGAGGCAGTGGACACAATTGAAACTTCTTCTCTTTTCTGTTTGTTAAACAAGAATAATCTGTTTAAATACCCACTGCCTCTCAGTGATGAGGAAGTTACTGAGCTGCCTTTCCAAACGTGGATATGAGTGGAGTGAAGCCCCATGCCATGCAGAATCAGCCCGCGTGGTGTGAGGAAGTCTCTCCTCGTTAGACCCTGGACGAGGTCATTACCTCTCCGACCTGAGACTGGTGTGAGGTGGAGGAGGTGGTGGTGGTCAAGCCTGTCTCGTACTCCTCATAATACTATAAATACAGGACAAACTCTGGGCTTTGAAAATAGGGCTCACAGATCAAGCGGAAACACGAGTGTCCAAATGTTTTTTCCAGCTCTTTTGGTCTTAAACATTTAGAAATTCAGTGATAATACTTTAAATGTATGCAGAGCATCCAAATGATTTCGTTTATTTACTCTAAATATGAATTATTTACATTATGTTTATCTTGTGAATTTCATTCTGTGACTACTTTCATAGAATTTTTGGCTTCTATACAGCCTGCTTAATATAATAATCACTCTTCAGTGGAAAAGCTGAAGTCTTCTTAATATTTTAGTTCTGGCATGTCATCTTTATGGAAGCTTATTGGAGACAGTAACACCAATGTTAGGTCTGCGTAATACTCTTCACATTCAGTATAATTACAGTAACATTATTTTTCTCCCCAGTTCATTAGCAGGACTGTTAGACTAAGGATACTTGTTTTTATCAATTTAGGTTGACTACCCAGGACAGCATCTCATAATAGACTGTTTGTTTTGACTGACAGAGCCTCATGACTGTTAAATGCAGGGAACATCTAAGCACTTCGATGAACTCATTTCTATTATTGTTTGTGACTATGTTATTGTCATGGTGGCACCTAGAAACAGTGCTTGAAAGAATAGATTCCAGTTGACGCCAACACACATACTTGAACTTCTTATACCTGAAAAAATAACTGGTCACATGAATTGGCTTTCAACTGTGAAATATGTTTATGCTAACTCAGTTTAGAGGTATATGACCCAGTTTGTAGTTGTCTATTCAATTAGCTTATAAAATTGCCTTCATGACCTCTGGGTGATATAAATTATTTTTAATTGCCACCTGAAGCATTATTTGCTACCTAAGTTGCTATTTTATTGACAGAACTTAGCACCTCAGCCGCCTTCACTAATATAAAGAAATTGCACCATTCTTATGGTGAACAGAGCTGGAAAGAGCACACAGGACACACAGGTGCTTCTTCATTCAGACCTATGGGATTGTAGAGTTATATAAAGTGGCGTCAATTCCTCTTTGCCTTCCCCCTCTCACCTTTCTGCCCCGTAATACAGATTTGCCCCTCTTTGGCTCATTGCAGGTGTCTTTTTCCATGAGAACTACCCCCCCCTTCTCTCTGCATGACGTTAATGACCAGCCGACTACACGAGTGTGATTTACAGTGTGTATCTCATTTGGCTCACTGAGTCTAGTGCAGACGTAGACTTCTATATTTGTATCTCCTGCAGGAACAGCCCCTCGTCTAAGCTGAGCTTTCCCTTTTACCTTAAGGGTGATGAAGTACAGCGCAGACTTAAAGGAACCACAATCATGTAAAGCTACAAGTAAAACGGTTACATCTTAAATATGCTATAGGTGACAACCGAACGACTTCAAATATCAAAACAATAACCAGTATAGCTCTTACATTCCATACATCTGATGAAAGAAGCCTTTTCTATACTTTAATTAACTGTAATTAGCCTTTTAATTGAATGCAAATAAAAGTCACAATGAAACCGGAGTGAATACAATTTTATCGTTGATGTTGGATTTTAAAACAAGATGGTGGATAAAATGTGGCAGACTTAAAGCCCTAATTGGTACATCATTAAAAAGTGTCTCTAAAAGAACTTTAAAATAAGCAGATACTCTGTAAGGGTTTTGCCCCTATAAGATATCCACAACAGAAATTAAGTAAAATGCAGAATATTAGTTCATGAGGAAATTAAAACCTTCTGCTTTGTCATTGAACTTTCTTAAAGTTCTGACCATACATAACACACATTAAGACAAAATACAGTAGCACAGGTTTGCATATAGTCAAGTGTCTAGAACCTTCAAGAACGCTCAGACCCAAGAGGTCAAGTTATTTCAGGAAGAAGCAACACACCTCCTGTTACAGAACTAGATTAAGGGTCTTTATTAAAGAAGAAAATGTACTCTAGTCAATCTAGAGCCTAAAACTGCACATGTTCTTGTGTTAAGCGGCAGCTCTGTGTGAATCTTGCGTTGTGTTGAAGCACACTGAACAGAACGTAATCCCACTGTTAGTATAATGGTTCCACAGCAAGCATGTGAATATCATATCTAACAATGGTTACTTCCATTCAGACTTATATCAGGAAATGCTTTTAACTCGTCATTTAATTCATAGCAAACTTTAAACCCAGATTATATTACTATCATTACCATCATTGATGTGTTGCAAATTCTCCAGTAATTACTAAATAATGCAAGTGGGTTGGGTTTAATAGATACACAGCAAACAAATGTGCAAAAATATAGAACTTTTGTGTTTGTATCTGAGAAAGAATATAATTTAACATGCATTACTGAGGATACATATGGAGTTTTTATACATATGTTATATACTAAACCAATGGGTGGTGCTGAAACTCCCATGTTACTGGGAGGAGGTCATCTGACATGAGACCTAATGCTAGTCACGAATGCCAAAGGAAGCTCATATTGAACTGCTGACTGTGGTTATATCAGAGTCCGTAGAACTTCCTAATGTACCAGCAGAAGCTGAGGGGTCCCAGTGCAGGTACGAAAAGAGCACTATAAACATAGACCTGGTGCTGCTTAAGGGTACCTGGTAGATTTAACTGTGCGTGTATCTCTATTACCTTAGCACCGCATAACTACACGTTTCACTTAGCCATTATAGGATGTCGTATCTTACCTCTTCTTCATACTCATCATCATATTCTTCTTCACTGGCCATCACGAAACACTTTTAGTGGGTCTACAATCAGATATGCAATTGTTATGCACGGCTGCACTTTGTCACATTAATATGAATCTTTTAATATTTGGACATGAATATCAGGTTTCTAAAATTAAAATGTTTGAAGAAAATTATGAACATAGTAAGGCACAGTGGACATTGCTAAAAGTGAGTCTTGCAACGTAATTTCTATCCTTACTGTCAGCTGATGGGCACTTAGACTGTCTCTCTCTCTCTCTCTCTCTCTCTCTCTCTCTCACACACACACACACACACACACACACATACACACACTGAGAAGAGGGCATGAGCCTTTAATTCCAGAAGCAAAGGAACAAAGATGCAAATAACATATTAATAAATAATTAGCTATTTATTATTAACAATTATTATTATTCTCAATTCTAATGAATTATGGGCATGAATAATCATAAGTGTTTTATAATTCAAGTTAATACATACCTGACCAAAGAAGGTTCCAGCAGTATTTCCAGTGACCTTGCAATAAGGAAGGTACTCACTTTCCATTGACTAGGGTCCCAAACTGATATTCCACTTAACGAATTCCTGCAAACCTATAGACAGACAAAATGTTTCACAATTCCATGTTTTAGGTAAAAAAAAAAGAGAAGAAAAAAGAACTACAGGTTTAGCCTGTGCATAAAGACTCAACAGGATAAGTTAAAAGTTTTTGTAAAAAGGTTTGGCAGGCCTCAATCACCCAAGAGCCCTGATAGTGCCATAGCTCCTACATGAAACTTTGCAACAGCTGCTCCTAGACGCTCCAGCTATTTGTCATGTAAGTTAATGCCGCAACCTGATTGGCTAGCTTTGTTTAGCTAGCAGAATTGCAATGCCTTCTGAGGCTACAGGATAAATATAGGACATCTTACTAACTACCCTTTTTTGCACGGAACTCACAGAACTTGACATTTAAAAAAATATATATATGCTTTTCCATTCATTTAATTGAAAACATTACAATGAAAGGAGAAAGAGGCTGTGATGCGCGAGACTCCTGTCCAAGTAAAGAGCTGCAACAGATAATGTTCCAAGAAATGCGTGTATAAATTCCAGAGGGAAATTCCAGCATCGGGATGTTTGCAACTTTGGGAGTTCTTGTAATATTGCCCAATCAGACCAGGTAGAGCACTGTTTCAAAGCAGACTGTGGTTCAAGGGTCAACCCTGCTTAACCCTCAGCATCACTTCCATCCAATGGCAGAGAAGTATAGAAAATCCAAAGGCCATGCAAAGCTGAAGAGGGAAAATGGAAGCGTTTTTCAGTTTGTTGACTTTCTTTGCTTACCGGTGACTTTAAAGTTAAAGCGTTTCCCAAGCTGCCAGAGCCTCCCCAACTCTTCCCTCCTTAGAAACGCTGGGTGACAGCTCACAGCTGCAGCAGGACTCCAGTTATCATGTGCCCCCCCCAGCCAATCAGAGGACACCACTCTCAGGTTTCAGCAGCTAAATATATGCTAGTGATGCCTTCAGAAAAGTGCACCTGTTCAGCAAATCCAGTGATGTACAAGTATGTAGAAAGAAAAATGAGGAAGAATAGACAACCAACAGGCTGTTTGTGGAGTGAAAAGAGAATACATATATCACAATAGGTAGATTAGAGTTGTGAAGGTGTCATTTGTTTTGGCAGAGAAAGGATAGGGCTATGCAAATATGGGTTTCTTGTTATGAAGACCTCTAGCAAAATCCTATGACACCATGGCCAAGAGCAGCGATCCCCTAAAATCAAGCTAGTGCTGACCTGTACAGCACAAACACTTCCACACAACAGTGAGTCATGAGAATGATGAGCTGAAATTAATGGAACACAAATGTAGCATGCCACGCATTCACACATGCTGCAAAGTGTTTTCTCATTTGTACCTATTCGATTTATAACTCTGAAAGAAATCATATCTGCTTTTTCATGTAGTGGCACAGTTCAAAATACAAGAACCAGCATCACATTTTGAAACTAACAACATTAAAATTTCCAATTTTCATTGTTTACAAAAACATAACTTTGGCTTATGGTAAGACAAAATATACGCATTTAGAAAATTCAAAGTGTTTATGAACAATTACCAAAAAAATTATCATTGAAACAGATATTTTGTCATCTAGGATGCCCAAAACAAAACACGGCTCATACTGTAAAAATGACTTTGAGAGCAGCTTCTCAGTCCCCCATTAGTATGGCATTCATGGCAAATATAAAGTACCAGATGTTATTTTCAAACAACATGGAAGGGGGACACTATTACAACTTGGTAAAGAGGGTATCTCACTGAGGGCAGCTCAGCCCCTAATCACCAGCTAGATCAACAGTCTGGATCCATTACTACATTATGTGCCAGGTGACATGATAAAACAAGCATTGGTGGTTTTCTCCTTGACGCACTACACTGTTTGCACTCAAGGATCTGCAACTGCCAAGATCCCATTAGCAGTTCAGTCCTGGATCTGGATGAATGGCAGTGACAGCTGTGAGCGTCTCATCTCTCTTCTGGAGGACCCGGCCTTCCCTCCTGACTCTCACTCATCCAGAAAGCTGTAACATCAGCACTCTAGAAGGAGGCTGACTACATCAATGGTCCATTTTCCTTTGTAACTATCAGTGTCAATCATCATGCTATGAGGTCCATGAAGGTAGCATGTTAATTTGAAGACTGAGAAACATGCTCCTTAGCCTTCATTAATGCCTTAAGACTTCAATAAGTACACATTTTACTCCTTTAGTTTTGCAGATTCAATAAGTTACGATTTATGATTACTTATCTTAGTTAATGACCGTCTTTGCCAAAGTGCTAATTGGCAAGCGATTCTGATAAATAACATCTAGCATTTAGCAGCTACATGACACAAGCTGAAAAAAACAGCAAAACACTGAGTCACTGGAAAATATTAGTATGCCGGGCTGCCTGAACAGCTGGGAATGGATGACACCTTGACATCCGCACTCAATAAAGCATGTCTAGCATCTCCGACATAGTAAAACAATTGCTTGCCAACCAGTGAGGTAAACAGGCCCTAAATACAGACAGCAGGGAAGGAAGAAGCATGTTTACAAACAACCAAACAGGATAAAGTGTGAAGAGGGACATTACAGTGCATACGAAAGGTGAACATATACAAGTGTTCAGGTCAGAAAAAGTGGATATATGTTCATTATATACAGCCCTCAGGTCAGTGAACTCAGTGACCTTTTCTTTAATGTCTTTAGTTTACCTGAAAGACATCATAAGAGGTCATCCTTCTGCTTCAGCTCATAACTAAATTACAATTGAATTCATTCTCTGCACTTCTTCCATGTACAGTACAGATATTGGGCCAGTAGGTTAGCGTTACTTACATCAACCCAGTAGCCTGCCATATGCTGTCATTCTAATTGTAATATAGTCTACAACTCTCCTGCTCACGTCAGCTCACTTAAGTCACTGCAACATTCAATGATTGACCTGTCTTTACATGGCAGGTATTAACCTGGATGTTTTTATTGTGTACATTAAATAAATACATTTAGAAAAGTAAAAGAATCGCAAGGTACTTTGTTAGGTTATTTTACATGAAAATTTGCACTGCCCATGATGCAACACGGGTGTTTCTATGGGTCGAATGCATCTATGCAGTACCATTCTGAGACAGTATACAGGTTTATTATTTAACAGGGAACATGTTTGTTGTTTAGGTTCTGACACTCAGCATGAACAATACTAACAAATGCTTGATGCACCGCATCATATTTACACACAAATTTGTTAATGTTTATCACATATAGAAAATGTAATGTAAATCTGCGGTAAAAAATGCTTTGTTGATGTACAAGGCCAGTGGAGACAGTAAAGAGAGAGTAACTCCCAAGCTGGTCATACACACAATAGCAGCCTATTAGGCTACAGACATACAGTAACTAGTACTTCAGAAATCTTCACTTTGCACTTCTCCACTTACTTATTTGTCATGAAGGAGAAACATGCACAGTGCCAACATCTTTTTGAAATAATTGCCGAGATCATTCAAAAATAATTCAAATGTAAACAGATCATAATCCAATCAGTTGTGAAGGATGAGAACCCAAACACTTATCCAATGTTACCATTTAAACTGCAAATAAAATGAAAACATGCACTGAAACAATGCAATACCTGCAGAGATTAAACAAACAAAAACAAAAAACCCCAAACGCATCTCAAATGTTCCACTGCACTACCAAAATGCAAGCGGCTGAGGGGGAAAAAAAAAACGTGAAGTGACTAAACGTCAATCGTGATGGATAAAAACACTTTATTTAACACATTTTTACATAGGTGTAGAGTCTCGCCTTGCATGATGACCTGCGCCCTGGGAACAGAGATTGATACGCAGGCACAAGGTTAATGTAAATACTGGACTGTACACACAGGGCAATACTACATCAGGCAGTCAGGCGATGCAGGGCTCCTCTCGGCCTCCTCCTCCTAGTCCAAGTTCTCCTCCACATCTCTCCTTTACACTCTTTACAGGGCAACCATGCAGGAAAACACTGAGTTTATGTGGGTTTGCCAATCCAGACACACAGTTAGCTGAAAGTTGTTCACAGATCTCAGTGAGCCATAATAAATTAATCCTGGTGACACTGCTAAGTCACCTTCACAGTGAGTGACAGTCGGCTTCCACACATGCGGAGAGCAAAGTGTGTGTGCGTGTGCATTTTTTTAAAGGGTCAGAGGTCATCTGACTCGTAGTCGTGACATCATCCACTCCAGTCCCTGACAAAGCCTATAAAAGAGCACAAATATTTCATGTTAGTGTTTTATTACCTTATAGGCCACAACATGCACCATTACATTATGTGTATTACACAACTGAGCTCTGAATGTGAATGGCTTCAAAGCAAATCAAGTTATTTGGAGTTAAACCAGTGAAACATATTGAACAGTTTTGTCACACAAGCAAGCTTAATGTAAAGCTAGATGTAATCCTACAATCTGATCAAGCAAGTGTTTAATGGCAATGCTGCATTCACAACTGTGAATATCAAACAAACTAGACACAAAATATTAAAAACCTCCAATTAACTTCTCACATTTACTGATCATGACTATTGTTTTCCAAATGTGCCACCAATCGGACTGAGTGCAAATTTAAACATTGGAGCATCTCAGAAACTCACAACATTGACCAGTTCTTTAGCTCCAAATTTTAAGGGTAATTTACTCATCACTTATTTGTAATTGGAATAAATGCACATTTATGGGTTCTTGGCATGCTGGCATTCAGATTGGCCAAACACTGGGCATTCGTTCAGTGTGGAAGAACAACTCTTACCCTTCCCCTGTGAGAGCACAGCAGGCTTGGATGTGCCACTGGTGATCTTTAATGGATGTGAGCTGTAAGCTCTGGGAGATTTCAGCCACTGTCAAACAGCCTTTCACATCCTGCTTATTGGCAAATACCAACAAGCCAGCCTTTCTAAGGTCCTAGAAAAGAGAATAAAATTGCAGCTAAATTTCAGAAAATGTCAAAACAAAATACCAAAAAAAATTTATTGGATTTTGATTGTTTTAACATCTTTAAGATCTTAGAATGCATAATGAAGTAATGTTTAAATCATCACATTCATTCCATATTCTAAAGTTGCAGTAGTGTAGATCAGTTCTTTTACTTTGAGTCTCCTAATTTCTAGGGATGTCCCGATCCAGCTTTTTGAACTTCCGATCCGATACCGATATTTATTTGCACTTCCGATCCGATACCGATATCGGCCGATACCGATACCGGCCTATCCGAGCATGTATTAAAGTTTAAAGTTATTTAGCCAACTTACTTTGTTGTCAAACTCATGTTGAAAAGCGTTTTACTCTTGATAACAAGTAGCCAGCAGAATTAGGTGTGTTTGAATAATACACAATGGTTGGTAAGGAGAAACTGACCTGTTTATTTAGCAATTAATAAACTCAAAATAGACAAAATATTAAATAACAAACAGAAATAGCATCAGTAAACCAAGGATTAAAAAGCCACAAGTGCAAATAATATTGTAAATTATATTTAAAAAAAACACACAACCTGAGTGGAAAATAGTCTATTATTAACATTAACATTAACATCCATCAGTGCTCTTGAACAAGTGTAAACCAAAGCTAAAAAAAAAAAATCCGTGCACATATCGTAAACTAATTAAAAGCAAAATGCCTTCTACTCCACACTTTGCTGCTCCATCCCCATCTATACACTCCCTTCAATTCAAACGTTTCTGCCAGTGTTAGTTGTGTAGGACCTTTCTTTTTGTCTTCGGTTTTCATTAGAAACTCGTCATGTTGTTTATGGTGGTATTTCGCTAAATGCTTGATTAGATTGGTGGTATTAAAAGTTCTTACAGCTTTACCACAACGCTTGACTTTACTGTGGCATATGTTGCACTCTATCTCTTCGTCTTTGTCATCCTTTAAGGCAGTGGTTCTCAAACTTTTTACACAAAGTACCACCAACTGTCAAACGAAAAACCTCCACGTACCACCCCCCCCCCCCCCCCCCCCAAAAAAAAAAAAAAAAGAAAAAGCTGTTTGGCGAGTTTAAGTTGTTGACGGGGGGTTAGCGAACGTAAATTGTTACCGGGAGGATGTAAAATGGACACAAGATAAGTATTATATCGCGGTGGTTGGTGCCAGAGCGAACTAGTAACTCATTGAATCATAGATGTGGATCAGAGGTAAATAAACTAGATTTTTTTTGTCGGCGTGAGAAATCGGATGTGTGGCGTGTGAAGACGGTCAAATGCGTGTGTCTCACGCTCAATGCGTGAAAGTTGGCAACCCTGCTCATTACACACATATGTTATAATGTAGTTCTCCTGTATTTCGTGTTGGTAGGGGTTTACAGCACAAAAAGTCTTCGTGCGACATGCCCTCATACTCATATCGCACGGAAACGAGCAAGTTGGCTAAATCTGCGACATCTATGGATTCATCTAACTGCAGTGAGAAGCATTTACTCATTTTAATTCTCTCGGTCAATGTTTGTCTGACGTTGTTCGCCATTTCATCAATTCTGCGAGTGACTGTGTCGTTTGAAAGATGCACCAGATCGAGCTGTTTAGCGACATTTTCTCCGCAAATAATACGAGTCATCCCTTTTAGTTTCTGAATTTCAGGACTTGTCATAATTCTGTTTTAATTAAAAAAATGTGTTGTGTAAAAAAAAAAAAAAAAAAAACTCAAAGCATCTTTTATTTTCCGAGCTCATCTGGCGTACCACCGCGGGGTGCTCTGCGTACCACCAGTGGTACGCGTACCACAGTTTGAGAACCACTGCTTTAAGGTAAAATAATCCCACACAACTGACCGATAACTTCAAATTTACACGGCGGTCCGAGATGCCACGGAGCTAAATTGGGGCAGAAACTATGCTCGTGTGCTGAAGGTGTGCTGGAAAATGCGGACCGGATTTTACTCTCACTAGCAAAAACTGGAATGGATTATCTAAATGGGTGCGCTGGAAAACCCGGATCGGACTTAAAACTTTAATGTTCTTGTCTTGTCTACCAGTGGAGGAGCCTTAAAAAGGGACGCAGTCTGTCCATCTGTACGCAGATGTCTGTACGCAGTCTGAGAGAGAGATCAATGAACACCATGCAGTACCCATGACAAAGGAAATACTCACTTCATGAGCTAGCATTCTATACAGCTCTTCTTTGGTCACAGATATCCTCTCCCTGTCCGTGCTGTCCACCACAACTATCACAAACTGCAGTGACATGACACAGTTAGTGATTTACCTACTGCCCAGTAAAGAACAGTGGAACACAGTGAAGGCGATCTCTGTGCTGAGGAGGCCTACCTCTGTGTTGGTGTAGTAGGTGTTCCAGGAGGAACGCAGGGACTCCTGACCTCCAATGTCCCACATGAGGAAGTGTGTGTTGTTCACCACTATTTCCTCCACATTGCTGCCTATTGTGGGTGATGTGTGCACAACTTCATTCATAGAACTGTGGGCCATAAATGATACAATGAATATAATACATTATGGAATTATATCATTATATGGGGGTGTTCACATACAATATTCATTCAAATAGTAGGAGATACATTTTCTACACACATTAAAGTTTTTATTCAGAAAATGTGCATATTTTATATTAGAAGTTACAATAGCTTTTATATTTTTAGAAGCACAAAATGTACATAAATATTTATTAAGTAATGCCCTAAAAATACTAATATGAAAAAAACTAATATGATAGTATAGTGCTTAGCAACAAGGATGTTTAATATCAATAATGTAACATTTAAGAACAATATTTGTTTAAAACCTGTTTAAAATGTTTCTAACTGAAATTGTGTTTTTAAAATATGGTAATGGAAAATATTCTTGAACAATTCACATTCCTGCAATATGTGCAAATTAAATCTAAACTGAAGACAGCAAATAAATCCTCAACCACAGAGAAAGGATGACCAGCCATTATAAAAACGTAACTTCTAAGTAAATCCTTCAGTGTTCGTGTAGCCCAAAACATTTCATAGCTTTGCTATAAAGCATTTTATAATGATTAGGGCTGCTTGTTCCACAGATTCAATAGCATTACATTTTGGAAAGAACACTTGAGCATTTTGAGACTAAGAAGTTCATTAACATGCTTCCTGCTTTAGTCTTTGAATCTTACATCTTAGGTATTTAATGTGTAATGAGATAACATTAACTAAACTAAAAATTTAATAGCAATGCAAGTCATGAAATCTTAACAGATCACAGCTGAATGGCTTTATATTTATGGCTATATAAATGTAAACCACACACACACACACACACACACACACACACACACACACACACACACACACACACACACACACACACACACACACACACACACACACACACACACACACACACACACACACACACACACACACACACAGTGTTCTGTTAAGAGTTCATGATTTGCATCTATGTCAAACAAAAGCAGGATGCCATAACACACCCCTGGCCCAGAACCCACAGAAGCACATCTGGCTGTGCCATCACTGCCTCACAAAGATGCCTTAGTTCCTCTCTTCCTGTTGATCAGAACAACGCATGACAACTTGTGCTGTTGGGCCACTTGTACATAATACACCAGACAGGACCTTCTCAAAGCGCCTCCATTTTTATTCTAAATTGTATTTAAAAATTCATTTATGGACAGTTTTTATCATGTCTTTTTTTATTAAAACAATACATCTGAGCAATGGAAAGAATGACTAAAAATTCTGATGAAAATAAGTAACATTGGGGAAGAGAACTGATGTCTCAATATTAAATTTTCTTTATCGCACTGGAAAGTACTATTGAAATGAACTGTTCTAATTTGCACATCAATGAGCTCATAATGAAATGTGTTACTTAAAACTATAAGTGCAACATGTATTTAAACATGAGCTTCCTTTACCGCAATTCAAGATACTTTTGTATATTTTTCTCATATTTTAATTATCAGCTGTGACAAATACATTAAGTAACATTAGTAAAATTTGTAATTTTATACTAATCCAGTGTTGCTGTAATTTCATTTAAAGCCTCAAGCCAATAGGGTCTGACAAATTACAGCAAGAATGTTTTTTCAAAGCTTTTTCTGTATGCTAATTTCTACCTTTTCAACCAGAAAATCTAAATAATCTTTAGATTTCTGTACTTACAACTGATACAGTATAGTTGTCTTTCCTGCGTTGTCCAGCCCAACAATGATGACTTTGTGTTCTAAATGACACAAAATGAAGAATCAATTAAAACTTATTACATGTTGTACAACACTACAAAAGAGTAAAAATTATTCTAAAATGTACATAACTCATGAAAGTTTCCCCCATATATGCATGTCTCATTGTTAATTTCACACTTATGGATATGTGAATCATTACTTAGCCATGCTCATATAAAAGTTTTCTAATTTAAAGAAGAGTGTCAGATTTTCTGTTTTTAGAGAGGCAAAGCTATTGACTTAATCCTAGCTGTGCACACCCACTGACTAGCCTACATTGGTTTGTACACTGGAAATACACTGTAAAAAAATCCGTTAAATTTACGGTAAAAGACTGGCAGCTGTGGTTGCCAGAACTTTACCGTAAAAAAAACGGTGACAATGTAAAAAACACTACGGTATCTTTTTTGACAACCATAAATTTCATCATTAGAACTGTTCTTTTAAAAAATTTTTTAAACTTTTAAAAATTAACCCATTTACGGTGAATAATTTTGTTGTAAATAGTTGTAAAGTCCAACTTCACAGTAAATTACTGGCAGGCCACCATCACTAGGGCCTCCCAGTTGTTGCCACCAATGATCTATATTATTATCTATAATATAGATCAGGGGTCACCAACCTTTTTGAAGTTGGGAGCTACTTCTTGGATACCAATTATTGCGGAGGGCTACCAGAAAGAAAGTTGTTGAGCGGGGGGGGGGGCACATTTTAAGGCAACAAGGCACTTTTATTTACCTTAGCAACGTAATCACGAATGAAGTCGTACACAATACGTGAAACATGAGGGCAGGTCATTAGCACTGTAACATTACACAAACATGGTAGGTAGACTCAGACAATGTACAACTACATAAACTAATACAGGGAGACTTATATAATCAAAACATATAATCAAATACATAATCAACAACAGCATGTCATAACACTTACACATAACGCGTATCAATAATGGAGCCGCGGGGGCTCATGGGAAGTAACGCCGCCCCCAGTGGACCGACGCTACACAATTTTACAGACTTTAAGCAGAAAAGCCTTAAATTTTCTCAAAAATCAGCAGTGCGCCTTGTATGTGCACTGAATTCAAAAATCTGTCCCTGACACAGATACGTAATGTGTACGCTGGCAGCGATAAACTAACCAGAGAACATTACGTAAAACGTAATTGAGTAAAGAACAGCGGGAGAAGCGTCTCTACAGTCACCATTCGACTGAAGGCAGCAATGATAGCACAAGACTTGAATATCAAAAACTTTTAAGTGCACCTTATGTTCCAGAAAACACGGTATTCCTTATATGTATAAATACTTGACCCATATTTACAAAGACAATTTCTAAAATGGCAGTACATTGTCCTATATTTCAACATGCTTTACCTTTCAGCACTGGCCATATTTTTAGCATTTTCTTTCTGTAGAAATCAAGGTGCGATTTTGCTGATTTTCACTTTACAGTTTTCACTGTAAATTGAAATGTAGGCTACACATCAGCAAAATCTGTAATTTAGACTGAATATTTTTTTTATTTTTAGGGTAATTCCTTGTTTACATTATGGAATTTTCCAATATATTTTACCTAATATATTGAAATTAACATTAAAAATGTGTGCTTTCTACATATTATGACTGTAAAAATTAATTTTATATACTGTTTATTTTTTTAAAGTAAACTATTGCATCTGTTACAGTGATGTACTGTTTTCTACTTTATGATCTTTTACTGTTGCTATTTTATAGTTTATTACTGTAAATTCAACAAACATTTTTTACAGTGTATGCCAATCATTTTATAACTTCACTGTTCATATCAACTATAAATTGTAAAATACTTTGATTCAGCCAAAACACTACAGACATCTAGGAAATTACCATCTGTCATGACATCTGTTATATTTATGTGAAAAGATGTTGTCTAGAAAGAAATCTAGGTTCTCATGAGCAGTTATGAATTTGTCACATTCATACATACTGTGTGTTGAACAGCTGTGAATATTGAACAAACAAAACCATGCTGCTTGATTAAACAGTTGAAGAGTCAATTTGCTTCCCTGCGAAAGCCCAAGCCGTCTGTATACAACAGGACAAACATGTAGTTAGAGATAAGAAAGTAAGATGATAACCACAGACTTTAAAGCTGGCCATTCTTAGTAATGTAAAATGTATTTGAAATATATTAGCGAAATCCTTTCAATTAACTCTTAAAATGTTGTGCTTTGCTTGGCTTTTTAAATTATTTTACCTTACAAAGGCTTTATTGTACAAGTCAGACATTCTAGGCCTAATTCCTTAGTTGTGCTCATAACCAGGAATGCCCACCTGGTCTTCTGTAAGAGAAAATGCAACTACAAGGCTACTGTTCTCTTATAGCTTAATAAAACAGCCTGCCAAGTGTAATCACTCTTTTCTCAGGCATATATTTTAGCTCAGTTTCACACGACAATTTTAAAGGAAGAAGATGAAGGTACAGAGAAGGACACCTGTCTGCTGCAGTCTGCCATTTCCTTCCACCCGTTTGACCCAAATGTATGCATTCTATCCAACAACATATGCATTTAGATAGACAGTGAAGCAATAAGATTAAATTGGCCTGTTGGCTATAATATTGTTGCTGCAATTTAGGTTAACTTTAAAGATAATGATACTGATGAGTCATTTGTTTTTGTTTCCTTTATCATCAGACAGCCGAAGATGAACGATGTGCCTCTTCCATAGAGCTGGACAGACACGCAAACAGGCTTGATTTAACCTTACAGTTTCTTACAACACATCATGTAATTTACAAAATGCTATTTATGCTAATTACAAAACCCTTTTTAAACACTGCATTTTTTTATTCTGTGTTCTCAGCATCTATGGCTGCTTTAATGAAACTTGACTTTTAAATGATAAAAAAGTCAATAATAATGGTTGCAACAATTTGGGTCAATGGTTAACCATGTTGCATCAAGGTTACAGCTGCATTTCCTATAAAGTAGGCTATATTGCAATCAATTCACTTGCAACATAGTATTTTTGTCCATACCACAAAACCTTACATTCATCCATGCTCAGAAAGAGATGTTTTGACTGATTTTGGTAGAATTAAAGTCTCAAAGGCCATCATTTCTTTTTAGGCAGATAATACTGTTTGTGTATTATGTCCAGGTAAGACAAAGACTTAAACACATAAAGATTTGCCAAGACATTTGTAAAGATATGCTCTCAGCAGGACAACTGAACTACCACAATTTCTGCATTCACATAACACATCAGTAGTTCTTTTAAAAAGTATATCAAATATTACAAGATTCCAATAGTAAGGAAATGCCAAATGTCTATGATCTGACTATTCTGGAGGAACGGGTGTCGTTGTACAGTACACGTGGCATCTAAGAGAGGCCCAAGTTTCAGGGCTGGGAGAGAGGTGTGTGACGCTGAAGTGACGCTGAAGTGTTTATGATTGCAGGGAAGGTGTGGCCCCTGACCTAAGAAGGAGGGAGGTAAACCCCTTATTCTGTCTACATCCATCTTGAAAATAGAGAGCAGTTGACAACACAGTCAGAAAAGCATGTGCACATACCAAGAGCCGTGTTGATCAACGCTCTCATAGCGCAATTCAGAAAATCTGCTCATAGAACAATTGGATGCACACCAGGGATGTGCCAAATAATGTAATGAATAACGCTTATGTATTTCTAGATTACTTGTAGAAATATGCACTCAAACTAGTCTTGTGTGGTTTTCCCTTTAAACCCCATGTGAAAGGAAACAGCCCCCAGAGGGATTTCACTTCCCCTTCTAATCAAACATAAAACAGAAGAGCCGGTTATCAAATGACAGCACGTATCCCACAGGGAAGATATTTTACTCCTGTTTCATTTGAATAATTCTACATTTTATGGGCTTTAATTTAAAATAAACAAGTCAAACTTGGTCTGAATGGATGGAAAGATTTTTCAGCAACTTGCAAACACCATGACCTGTTAGGTTATTCAATCCAATATCGCAAATAGCATTAGGCTTGGATATTCAAACTCCAACACAGCTTTACAAGTACAAGTATGTACAAGTTAGAAGCATCCACTCTTACCTCGCAGCATTTGACATACAATTAGTCTCCATCCTCTATATTCATCTATCCATCAGCTGTGAATCTTCTTGAAATATTATTCATGCTCAAAATAATTCAAACCATACCTTTAGTTGTTTAAATTTAACTAGCAAATTATACCTGTTCTTTGAACTCCTAAATAAGCTAGCCTAATTACATTCCTTACTTGAGATCACAAAGATCTGTTAACCTAATGAGTAAGATGAGTATAGCAAAGAAATGTTCCATGGTGTCAAATTCCAATTCGCCTTGGTTGCAAATACCTGAAAGTGAAGCACTGAAAATAAACGTGGTTTGGGCTACGTCTAGTCCATATAATTGCAGCAAGTTATCTACCTCCAATTAAGTGCGATTTTTCTAACTTAAACTGTGATGTATTCTTTTGGGCAAGCTGATTGTTTAGGGAAACAGAAGCCACTGGCACAGTAGGGCTATGGGCACCATACTGTTCAACCAGTATTAGGCCACATCATTTATAATAAATAAGAGACAAGTCTGTCTCGGTCAGCGCTGGCCCATACCTTGTATTATTTAGTATAAGAGAACATTACGACACCCAAAACAGCGGGAGTAAACAGTAGCTTCTTAATATCAAGCAGTCTTGGCACTTTTAAGTTTCAATCACGTTTTAGCCTGTGTAAAAGTAATATCGCACTAATGGACAAAGGTTGTATTTGTACTATATTTGATCTTGTTTTGGTTATCTGTTGGCGAAGCAGCTATTTAAAGTAATAATTACATGACCGAGACGTCTACCTACATTACATAGATGACATACATGCATTACATAACTTTAGACTCTCGTTAGATCGAAGAACAACAAGTCTGACTAAAGTCAAGCTCGACATACCAAAGTTCATGGGAACCACACAGTATGACACAAATAAGCAGTCATATGTCTGCGGAACCAGAACTTGGTCAGACTTTCACATCTTCACATGATGCTGACACACAGGTTTACCTCAGGCGGCTGACGCTAGCGGTCTGAACTAGCGAGCTAACCCAACATTAGCCTTCTGGCTCGACGGTTGGCCAACTGACTAGTTACCCATAACCAAAAGAGAGAGTAATGAACTAATGGTCCAGTACTCGGTGTATAACGCCTCACGCCCCATATAAACCAGTTCTCCGTGCAGCTAGACGGGAGTCACAGCGGCCCGAAGCCCACTAGGAGATGAGCAGATCCGGGACAAGTCAGCGCTGTCTCGGCGTTAGTTAGCGCCAACATCTGGAGCGCAGGACCAGGTCACCAACATTAGTGTCCAATATGTGATCTATACAACTAGCGTGCTAGTTAGTTAGCTAGCTGGCTGTCAAAGCAGCGACGCGTTAGCTGACGGC
The DNA here is from genome assembly GCF_052324685.1 of Brachyhypopomus gauderio. Taxonomy (NCBI): domain Eukaryota; kingdom Metazoa; phylum Chordata; class Actinopteri; order Gymnotiformes; family Hypopomidae; genus Brachyhypopomus; species Brachyhypopomus gauderio. The sequence continues at coordinate 16,914,559 of NC_135214.1, forward strand.
GTTAGCTGACCGCGTTAGCCGATGGCGTTAGCCGCGTTATCTGACGGCGTTAGCCGTGTTAGCCGATGGCGTTAGCCGCGTTAGCGTCGGACGCGAAGCCAGCACGACGCGCTCAGACTCCAGTTAGCTGGTCAGATATTAAACTGACAGGATAGATTCACTCCGCATTTGTGCCTAATGATTTCCAAACGCGATATGAATTTGCGGTCCTATAACGCCAACGTTAGCGGGCAAACGAGCTGAACTGACAAACGACTGACTCACCTTGGTGGTTAAAGAGCCTCCATAACTTTGTAAAAATGATTCCCATCTCTGTGGAGGGGCCTTGTTCGTGGGCAGCGACGGCCCGACCAATCCAAACTGTGATGAGGTTATTTACACGGACAGCCAGCTGGGGGTTATCTCGGTTACGAGCCGTCTATCCAACCCGAGCCGCTGGTGGTCCGTGAAGGGAGTCCGACTCTGCTCGTCTACGCCCGGCGGTGTTCAGCTACACACCGGGGCTGTTCACCACACACGGGCCGGCCGACACGTCTCTCGACGACGCTACCATCTTTGAAACAGCGCATGATGCGCGTAATGTCATAACCCGTTTGGAGGAGGTGAATCTAACTGGTTCGGCTGGTTGTAAGTGAACCAGTACTCGCCTCTTCTGCAGCAGCTGGACTAAAACAGAAGAAACTGAAACACACGGAGGTGTGAAGAGAGCTCGCGCTGCCCTGCCCACCGCTTTAAAGCGCTCTTACCTTTTACTCCCATAGGCGCCAACGGGTTTTATTGATTAAATTGACCGCCCCCTTTAACAAATCGGTCGCGCTTTCGGTCTCTTTTATATTTGTTTTTATCAAAAATTTTTACTTTTTTATTTGGGAAAATACAACTGAACAGCTTTCAATCACTTTGCCATGAATAAGGACTGTGACGTGGCGCGCGAAAGGAGTTCTGGGAAACTGTGTTTCAAAGTCTCATTTTAGTAGTCTCACTGCTGGTACCTTACACACTGGCACTAAAATGCCCACGTGGACATTTTATGCTTAATATTTTTGGTTGTGTGGCAAGTATATTGTCTGTCTTTCTTTGATCAGTCTCCTTCAACATTCATGAATGACGATGCTCGAGCACATCCCTGAACAGAGAATTGCAGATACTTATCTGGAAGTATATCTTCAAATATGTGCATGATATACGTATTTACAGATATTATTTCTGTGATTTCAGTGGCAAATAAACAGGAATAATCTACTCCGGGGCCACAACTGTGTGTTAATTTACGTGATTTTCACAATTATATTGATCAAAACATAATACTTGATATTCAATTTGTTTATTTTAAATGACAACTATTTTAAGTTAAGTCTTGGTCACATCTCGTTACAAACCCTACGACAATTTATTTTAAAAATTACCAAGATGCAGCAAAAACCTGTGACGTGGCAGTGCGGTCGCCTGATAATTTGATGTCATCATCCCGCGACCCTGAGGGGCGTGGCCCATTCAGAGCACGTTGATGAATACAGGAGAGGAAAATAGGCCAGCTTGATACTGTAGTCTGTATATTTCATTTATAACTATATTACCTCTTTATCCATTGAGTGCATTTTCAACGAGTTACATTAAGGAGTCTTTGGTAACGTTGCATCGCCTAACTTGTATGAGCTAACGATGTCAGTCACGGAGATGTTTAGCTACATCCAGGGATTTTTAAGTGCGGACCAAGACATTCGAGAGGTACCGTGAACATGAACACACTGTTGTGATGAGTTACCTGGAGAAACGATCAGTGCTCTCATTCAGTCTTCAATACATAGACTCACTGCCACTGTGTATATACAAATATTGAATCACCAGAATAACTGGAGCGTATCGTGGTTGTCCTAACACGTGATTTTACGTTTTATTCGGGTATTGGCTCGTTATTTTCTAGCTAGATGTCTTGCAAGTTTCAGTTAATTTTTCTGCAAGTGATCACGGTGTAACATGCGAATGCATTTGGCTTTTCTGAAGAAGAAACTCGTTTCTGCCTATTCCACCAGGACATAAGGAAAGTTGTGCAAGTACTGGAGCAGACCGCGAGAGAGATACTGACTGTTCTTCAAAGTGTCCATCAACCAGCTGGTTTCAAAGATAGTAAGTCTACATGGCTTACCATTATTTTGTGTGATCTAACCTGGTACTCCGAGCATACAACTTCTCATTTCTCTCTAGTTCCCAGCAAGTGTCTGAAGGCAAGAGAACTGTTTTGTACAGTGCAAACCCAAATCGGTGAACTGAAAACAAAGTTCCCTGTGGAACAGTACTACAGGTTAGTGGTAAATGTGAGTGGTGTATGTGTGTTGTGAAAAGCATTTCTTATTTTAGAAGCTTTCTGGTGTATTACCACTGCGTTGCCCTTGTCCAGGTTTCATGAGCACTGGAGATTCGTTCTCCAGCGCCTCACTTTTCTTGCGGCGTTTGTGGTCTATTTGGAGAGCGAGTCTTTGGTGACACGAGAGGAAGTGGCAAAAATTCTTGGAAGTATGCGTTTTCTCCTTAAACTTAATACTGCTGGTTTCCTTGAGTGTTTTGACACATCGTACTAACTACTTGGACATGCTAACTACCTTTTGCACAGCTGAAGTCGATAGAGAAAAAGGCTTCCACTTGGACATTGAAGATTATCTAGCAGGAGTTCTTATTATGGCCAGTGAACTGGTAAGATTTTAATTCCCAGCATCTTAGTATCCATGCTTAAACCAACCACTTAAATAAAGCAATTCTTTCTTACCTACACTCACTACCCACATTAAGAAAAAGAAAACGACCTCCACCTGCACTCGCTGCACACTATTACGTACACCTACAGTACAGACCCTAAATGAGTCCACACCTGAAACTGGAGATTTCTGTTTTCATATCATCAACAATACAATAAATTGGAGGACAACAGTTGTAATTTATTAAACAGATACTTAACATTGAAATATTACATAGTTATTTGCAAAATAAAGAGCTTAAGCAACTTTGTTTAAATTAAGGTTTGCAAAATTTATTTTTTATTTTACACTTTTGATTAAACTAAATAAATTATCAGTTAACATTCTAGAGCTTAGTATATCCTCAATTATGTTTACATGCTGCTCTTTCTTGGCTTGAAGTGTGCAAGCCCACGACATTGTCAAATCCATCTTTTTCTTCTCCTGCAAAATGACCTTCATGAGTTCCTTGGTGGCTAAAGGGGAGTGCCGATGAAGATGTTTATTCAAAATTCCCCACAGCTGCTCAGTTGGGTTGAGGTTGGCTGATGTACAACAGCGCCTTGGGAAGGATCCTTTGGGGTCAATGTCATGTTAAAGTGCTCAACGACCCATGGTGTGTAGAGAGTGTAGCACCATCTCTTTCACGGCTTAGCAGAATGTTGGGGGATTGATGCTATCCATGAAACAAAGTACCCCCACAGCTTTGCCACCACTGTACTCTGCTGTACCTCAAATTTGAAACCCCAAATTTGTCATATTTGTAAGAAAGATTGCAGAGTTTGATATTTCAGTAGGGGTGTGCTCTTTTATGCCGTTTACTGTACCTTAAGTGCATTTTATATATGTACAATTTCAGACTGCAGTCCATCTGTTGTTGTGGTAATTAGTCAGCCACCCTTTATATCATTGAAATAAAGGGTGAAACTAATCAGTGTTTAGTTTCAGACCCCCATTGTTGAGCAGATGTTTGGGTGGTGGGCCACTCTGCACAGCAGTGATCATAACATTGCAGTTTGGTAGTGATGAAAGCTGCACTGTGTGAGTACATCAGGCATTGCAGCTTGGAGGATGTCATGGTACAGATGGGCTTTAGCCTCCAACTCTGCACCAGTGAGCTGTTCCTAATAAATAAATGCTACTAGCACAGGAGGAGATCAGTGTGCTATGGATTTTGAACACACTATTTTTTTCATGTTTGAACTTCTAATGTGGTGATGTATGCAGTTAACCAGCAGAATGTTTAGAACGTGGTTCCTGACCATTGTGTTGTTCTCCACAGTCAAGGTTGGCCGTCAACAGTGTGACTGCAGGAGACTACGGGCGCCCCCTTCGTATTTCAAATTTTATCAATGAACTCGATTCTGGCTTTCGCCTTCTCAATCTCAAAAATGACCCACTACGTAAACGCTATGATGGCCTCAAGTATGACGTCAAGAAGATTGAGGAGGTGGTCTATGACTTGTCCATCCGTGGCCTCGCCAAGGAACAGGAGACAGGAGGTGATAAGTAAAGGCAGTATGTTGATCAGCAGAGGCCACAGGGCACTGCCCTGGCTGGGATTCTCCGTGTCTGGGAGAATGGAGACTTGACCTGCCAGTGGGTAGGTGGATGGAAGAAAGATAGGAGGTATTGAAGCCTTTGAAAGTGATGTGTGTTTTGAAGGCAGCTGCCTGCCATTGTGGAAACGCTCGTTTGGACCTGTTGAAGGGAGGAAATGGTCCGTTTCTTACCACTGTTAGGAGAAGTTCACTTATGTACAGTTCATCTGTTATGTTTGGTTGGATGTGCCATTTTGCTGTTATTGTTTAGTGTTTATCACACATTGTGAATCATAGCCAAACATCAGACGTTGAGGACGACGCATTGAGTCTTTCTATTTTTTTATACATACTTCACCTAACAAAATTTCTTCTAAAATGCATTGGGATACCATCTTTTTACCTTAAATGATTGCAGTGTAGTATTGAAATTAGGTTTTTGTTTTTGTATGAACCTATTATCTACTAAAGGGGCCATTCAGGGGAAACTATATTTAAACTACCTGGAAACACCCTTAAACGTGAGTGTACTTTGCTGCACTTTCTCTAATTCACACAAAAATTGTACTGTGGAAGTATTCAAATGAGTAGAAATGCATATTTATACCAGTGTTCTCTGAGCCCTATTGCTGAATACCTCTAAAGCTATTAGCATGGATATGAAGAATATTCATTCACTATATTCCTGCTGAAAGTTTTATGGTCTTTTGACTGAATTACAAAAACATACTCAGAAGTCCAAAACAAATTCTTGAAGGTGACTACTGCCGCCTTGTCTTTTTTTTAGTGACCTGTCTTATTTTCGTTCCTAAATTGTTATTGATGATTGGTATTGTATCTCTGCATGTGGCATTAAGGCCAGGAGACAGGATTTATATGTATGTTTTGGGAAAAGTACACAACTTTCAGACTTCAACATATCGGATCTGATTCTGTACTTAGCGGATCTATTGCATTCTTGCTCATTTTTTTCTCTCTCTCCACTTTGTGTGGCTGTATATGTGAGCATGTTATTGTTCTATTATGTAAATATGTAGGTGCTGCTTAAAACCAATCCATTCAATATTCCTTTTTTCTGACACTAGGCCAGAGTAATAGTATTCATTGTTCTTATTGCCCAGGAATGTGTTTTCTATACTGGTAGTTTAACTACTGAAGTCAGTTTGGGCACAATACGGTTTGCTTCTTCACATTTTGTCAGAAACTGTAATTTCATTTGGAAAAACACTGTTAATTTTATGTAATAAAGTGGACACCACAGAAAAAGCCATTTTCATAAAACAAGCAGATAAAGAATACACCAATACATGTCACAATTTTTTTAAAATTGCTTTTAATTTATATTTAATATAATTCACAATATTTTACACAAGAAAAATATTAAATTAAGGTTCTGAATACAGAAAAAAACAGCTTGACTGGTCTCGGAATTAGAAAAAAACCTGTGGACAGGGATGTCGTTGCTACTCAAAGTGAAAGAACGCAGAAGCTGCAGTGTCTAACAGTGTTGGTGTCTTTTTTTTGAGTCATTCTTCTGCAGAAACTCATTTCTATATCTAAAAGCATAAAATTGACAGGTAATGACCGTCAACTGACACGAAGCCATTTAAGTTTATTGATTTGGTTGATAAATATTGCTCAAATTGGAAATAAAAACAGTAAAGCTTTTAATAAACTGAATGTCTTCACAACCCAGATATAAAAGCTTTAGATTAAAGTGCATCAAACAGAAATAAGGACTTTGTATTACCTTGAACAGGATACAGAGGAAAAGCTCACAAAACCACAGATTGAACTTGAGAGGGTTACAAACTCCAATGTAGCAGTAGGCTAAAGGCACACATTTTCATTCCCCTCTTTGACAATGAGCAAATAGTCAACTTTTATTTTGGAAAGATTTCTTTGTTCCCTATTTTTTATGCAGCTGCTACTCCATCATGATTACACACTGTTTCACTTCAGCCTGTAGTGTAGCAATGGCGATTACTATTGTTATATGTTCATTTTACTACAGTGCTTCACTGCAGATGATGGGAGTTGGTGAATTGAAACCAGCATTATTGTAGCTACAATTCACAAATGATTATTGCTGCATTGTTACCCAGAACAGTATAATTTCAAATGGTACTATTCCAGTCATTTTAACCAGTCAGATTCCAGTCCATTACGAAGACTGGGCAGGGCTCAGATGTCAGGAGAAGCTCATGACATTAGGAGCGGAGGCTACAGTTATCTAGGCTTCCAGACTGCTTTAGTCTGCACTGGCACACAGGATTGATGCTACAGTAATTTTGCAAACTAATAAATGGAAGAGGACAGTGCCTTCAGATTGAAGGGTGGAAAAGACTTAACTGAGTTTTCACACATTAAACACTTGACTTGCTGTGTGTCATTGTTTAAAAGGATGGTTTGTGTTTGAAACAACTGTTCAGTATTTTTTGACGAAGATTTTCACTCATGCGTTTTTTTTTTTTTTTGTTTTTTTTTTACCAAAAACTATGTTGTTAAAAACATTTACGCTGTTAGGAAACATTGTACACTCACCTCTTGTCGCTAAAAACATTTAATGCTGTTAGGAAATAATATACACTCGATGTTTCCAACCACGCCCTTTTGATCTGCCAAATAGTTGAAATTATCTTCAAATGTTCTTTTTCTTTTTGCAGATAGAAAGTGCACTCTTCTGTCCAAAACATTATGCAGTTTTTCTTGTAAACTGTTAGGAAAAAAGAAAGCTCTATGCTCCCTCATTTAATACTGTCATTGCAATGAATATTTAAATTTATTTACACCAGAATCCAGTTGAGCACAGAACTGTTTGCTGCTGGGTCAGTCTCAGGACCGGCTCTGGCTTGTATTAATCATGATATTGGGGAGAGCATTGCGTCGTCTTCTCCAGAGCCCCAAATCACAAGCGTACCTCTTTATCTGACGGAACCACTGCTGTGTGCGCGATTTGTCCGAGGCTCGGAAAACGAAGGCCTCGCGTCGAATGTCCAGCACCTCGAATGTGTCGTCGCACTCTGGGTCGGCCGACACCACGCAGTTGGCGAGACGGATAGGCTCCCGCAGCACGGCAAACTTTCCGCCGCTTTTGTCCTTGATCAGCACCAGCACGCTGTCTTGCACGGCCTCCGGCCCGTCCTGGGGCTCCCCCCTGACGCCCCCGTCGGCCGTGGCGGGCGGCCCCTCGCTGCCGCGCTGCGTGCGCACCAGCAGCAGGCTCTGGACGTTCTGGAACTTCAGCGCCCTGCTGCCCTTCTTCACCCACTGGCCGTCGGCAGGCTGCGACAGCTGGAGCGGACCCTCCATGACGAAGCGGGTGCTCTCGCGCGCCCACCCCACCGTCTTCACGGACACCTCGCGCATCTCGATGTTGACGACCTCGCGGTTCCGGCGGCTGTCGGAGCGGCGGAAGGAGCGCAGGGACCAGGCGGCTCCGCTGCCTTCCTGCTTGGTCTTCATGTTGATGTGCTCCAGGTGGGACTCCACGCGGCTCTTGGCCTCGCGCAGGCTGCCGTGGTCCGGGTGGCGCTCGCTCGTGGCCTTGCTGATGCGGCTGAGCAGCAGAGGGTACTTGGTGACGCGCTGGAGGGGAGCCATGAGGAACGAGCGCAGGTTCATGCGGCGCAGAGCCGTGTTGTCGTTCTGCGAAACGTCGAGGAAAATCCTGGAGCGCAATCAGACAAGGACGAGTCACAGAGGAGTCACAGGACCTTCCATACCAACAATGCTCTAACACTAAAGATGATCTTAAGGCTACAGTGAGAGATTAGAAAAATTTCGCTTTCTTTCTGGGTACCTTCCTGATTCTGGGGTTCTGCTTTTTTTACCTGAGAAGCTCCTTCTCCTTCTCCAGAGTGTTCAGCATGTTGACAGATGTAGACTGCTGCAAGCAGTATGTCTGGAAGGCTGGAAGCATGTTGACAAACTCCAGGAAGATTTCACCAATGCACACTGTTTGCAAATCTTCATCTCCCTAAATGTTCAAAACAACACACTTTAACACCATTACAATCAGATAGTGTAAGACTTAAGGTGTTTAGGCTCGACAAAGTGGGTGAACGTTAAGTCCTTCTAACTTATTTAGAATGAGGCAGTAGTTCTAGATCCTCTTACCTGATCAAAAGCCTGGTCAATGCTCTCCTGCAAGTGCTCTGTGAACCTGTCATTCACGTCAATCAGCTCCTGCACGTTGCTAAACACCACAGCCAGCTGCTCTGTGGTAAGTAGCCCCGCACTCTGCATGGGGCAGTAGAACTCCTCCTTGATGATGCGCAGGTCCTCTCCGTAGCTGGACTCGGTGTTGAGGAACTCCAGGATGGCCTCCTTGCGCTCGGTCCGAAGCTTGGAGCAGCGCTCGCACATGCCCTCCCCTCTTGCCCCCTCCCGGTGGCCGCAGTCTGGGCACGGTCGGTGGGACTCCCAGGCCTTGAGCGCCGCCGAGGGCCTCTTCCAGCCACGTGCGAATCCGGGCCCGATTCCGCTGTCCATGCGCTCCACGTCGGCTCCGGCGCTGCGCCTCGCCCGCCGCGGTTCGTCCTCGTCTTCGCGATCGTCGCCCAGGCCCACCACCCCGCTGTCGGCACTCAGGCTGCTCACGGTGCTCCAGCGGTGCCGTCCGGAGCGCGTCACCCCCAGGCCACTGGTCCGGCCCTCTCCTCTGGGCTCGGAGCGCCCCCTAGATGTGCACGCACCTGTGTGATGCAAATAAGGGAAGACACAGCTGTAAAAAAGTTTTGGTTCCTCAAACACATTTGCCTTGTCTCTGGAGTAATAGAGTGATTACACTGAGAATGAGTAAAGTGATAGCCCAGGCTGAGACATACTGTTGGCCCTTGTGAATATGGGCATGTGAAGAAAATTTGGCAGTAACTTTGGCAAGTAACAGTTACTATATTTAAGAAATCTGCTCTTGCAAGTGACTGGACATATTTGGCCATCTGTGTACTTGACTTTTCTCTGATTTTGGACACCTTACTTGCATTAAGTGTTATCAGTGAACAGCGATGGCCAACAGTCCAGAGTTTGGCGTTCATTAAAGGAGGAGCTGAAGTTAGTGCGAGGCGTGGCTGGAGGCGCTGGGGTTCTTACCGCCGTCCCGGTCCCGGCGCTGGCTGTGGAGGCGAGCGGCTGCCGCGATCTTCATCTCCAGCTGCTTGCGCTTGGTGGCGTCGGCGGGCATGGGGTCGCTGTAGTGGGGCCGCAGACGACACTCGCGCTGGGCCCTCACCGACTCGGCCGGCTCATAGGCTGCGTCGGAGCTCGAGCGCCTGCATCCCGGCCCAGGCGCCTGCCCATTGGACAGAGAGTGCGACAGTCAGCCGCTCGCCATCAGGCATTGGTCGGAGGAGGTGTGGTTGGGGAATGAAGGAAGGGGCGAGACTTATGGGGATTTATGGGCACATAAAATAAGAGCTGCTGCAGGAGGAATCGCAGAGTGTTTCGTGTATTGATTAGAGAAAATCCCTTTGAACAACAAGGAGTGCAAAGGCTTTAATATGCTAACGAAGAAGAAGCCATATGTAGGATCGTCTCACTTGATACTTTAAGTGCAGTGTCTGTCGATGGAGGCCATGAAATAATATAGCTTCAGAATCCTTACGTCTGCTGTAATGCGGTTACCTTTTTCTCACTTTTCATCAACACCATTTTAAACACTTTAGATTTACCATTAAATAAACACAAATCATTTGACTAACAAAGATTATATAAGGTCCCGTGACTGATAAGACCTGGGGCCTGTGGACAGACATGGCATTGATTATTGATAACATCTCAAATCCTCATAAACAGTGTGTGGTAATCCACTGATGATGACCTCTGGCAGATCAACATTCAACACACTATACCCACAAACTCTCGAACAGAATGGCCTTCATCCCAGGCAGATTGACAGGGATGTACGTATCAGTACCCGAGTAACGAGATGCCATAGGTTCAGGTATCTAAGGCAATTAATTAACAATGCAGCTACGCTCGCACGTAATTACAGGCAGAACTGGAAACTCGAAGAATATCACCGCACTGCCCATCGAAGCCGGGAAGGTAACGCAGAGTAGAGCCACGCATGACGACAAACGGACGCACGCAGACGACACACACTACACCTCAAATACAGTCAGCCAGTGCAAAACACATAATCTGAAACAGCCACAAAGGTCTACCTAACACTGCCATCAACGCTGGAGTCTAACAGCCATGCACATGTGCCGTGCCGGCAAACCACAGCAAAAGAACCCGGCCAGCGACGCGAACGGAGCGCGCAGGAGACGCGTTGACACTCACAGCCCCGAGCGCCAGTGGAAGGAAGCGCAGCGATGGTGGTGGAGCCCGTTTATTCCGGCGCCGCCGTCATGCCGAGACAGGGCAGCCGCTGCCGAGCCTCGTCCGCGCGTTCTCCCGCCCGCTCGCACACGTGTGACAGCCCTCCCTCCGACCACAGCCGCGGGATGGCGGGGGCGGTGGGGGGGGGGCGGGGTGGTTTTGAGGCAGCCTCACGCCGAAAACGCAGAGAGGCAGAGGAGGGGTTTCACCAAGCGTGTGCATGTGTGTGCAGGAGGGATGGGGGATGGGGTATGTGGAGGGGATGTGGGTGGGGGGATGTGGGGGGGGGGGGGGGGGGGGTCGCCTTACGCGTTCTGCCTCTTCCTCTCCCTCATGTCCTGTGGCCTCGCCGCAAGCCTCTCCTTCGCGGGCCGGCGTCGTCATGGCAACGGGAGCCAGGCGACCGCGGGGCCGGGGAGCGGTGATGTCAGCGCCGTCGTCCCGGTCACGTGACAGCCTGACGGGTGCCTCTGCGCTGATCTCCGCACTGCAGCTGAAGGAGGAGGAGGAGGGGGGGGGAGTCAGAGTGGAGGTGTTGGAGGATTGGGGGGGGGGGGGGGTCTATTAAAGTGGAATTACGATTTCTCCCTCTGCCTGGCGTTCCCCTCTGTGCGGAGCGTGGCTCCACACACTCAAGCTCTCCAGGGACGGCTGGCAGCCCACACCACCAATTAGACGCCTCACTTCACATTAACACCTGAACTCAATGAACTCACAACATGTGCAGATCTGTGACTGAACTGGCAATGGAGCTGTCGACATTCCTTTGTGTGTGTGTGTGTGTGTGTGTGTGTGTGTGTGTGTTTACGTCTCTGTCAGTGTGTCCATATGCACAGACACAGATATCAAAACATGGTCCAAATGACCAGCGGTATTCGTTCACCGTCTGCTGCTTGGTCCATCTTCTCCCTGACACGCAGGTACTCAGCACGTACTGCTGTCTGCACTAAGCTTCTTTTTCTTTATTCATTTCTGATTTCCTCTTTAATTGTGTCTCCCTCTGTCTCTGCCTCTCGGTCTGATGCCTGAGGATCTTCTCTGTTCATTCAGAACATGTCTCAAAGGCTCATTTGCATAGATGTAATTCTGCACCACTGCTGACGGTACGCCCATTGCTTTGTACCACTGCTGTGTGTGTGTGGATCTGCACATATGCGCACACACACACACATGCATATATACACATATGTCTATTTAAGAAAATGAACTGAATGATGTTGTTTTCAGCTGACGTCATAGCTAGATATAACTTATTGTTCATATGTTTGTTTCTACTGTAAAAAGACATAGCAGCTCCCAGTGTACATAAGAAAATGTTTCTGAGACTTTCTGATAAGACATACAGTATTTTATCTCCTTCCACGGTCATAATAAATAAAATTGTCTCTGTAATTGCCTTGTAAAAAGAGCACCACAGATGTGGTCTGTTTTGAATGATGAATATATAGTTGCATACTGCATACAGAAAAACATCTTGAATGTAGGCATATTTAATATTTCTCATGAGATTATGATTATATTATTAATTTTTTTTTCTTCAAATTTTAAGTTTTCTGAAGCTACTGCAGAAACTGGAGTATTTCATCAAAATGATCTCTAGTACCTACAGCATGATACTGTCCTTGATAATATTACTTATAATCAGTGCTTAATTTATAAATCAAACGATGCCGGAACGCAAACAGCGGCATGAGACAAGGGGTCACTGAGGCCAACAATGTCACCGGATCGCACACAAAACGCAACGCTTAGGCACACAAATGTCAAAATAGCAAGCCAATTCGTATATATAAATTACTTTTAAATGATTTACATGTGTTTTATAAGTGTTTTAAGTGCAGAAGTGCATTTAAGTGCATTTTCAAGTAATTTAGCCTAAATTCCAGCAATTTACAAATCTGAAACACAAAGCAACATAAAAATTTGTCAGGTAAATGTTCCTTCCCCTGTTTTTGAGGGGTGTTTCTTTATACTACTAACTAGCACACTAAATAATGTGACGTGGCAAGTATAAACGCCTCCTCCGTTCGCGAAGGTTCGCGCGATGTGTGCGGAGTCGCGCGCTACGGTCACTCGCAAAAGTATAACTAGCTTTATAGGGGAGACGCCTAAAGGCATCGCTAAAAAGGAGAGCTCTTATGTGATTTAGGAAGCCTGAATGTGGATCTTGTGTTTAAAAAAATGTATTTTATAAAATTATTTGTTCAATTAATTGGTTCAACACAGACAGATTTCTTCATAACTTATAATTAGTAGGCTTGAAAGTTACCGGATTGAGGCAGACAGTTCCCAGAATGCACCCTTCAAAATGAAAGAGTTCCTGGATCCTGTTCCGGCAGGATCCGGCTCAAATTAAGCCCTGCTTATACTTAGTAAAAATGCCTTGTGGAGAAATGTAGAGGGCCAGTGTTTGTTAAGACAGAATTCTTTGAACAGTTCTACAGCAACCAGAACATTTTCTCGAACATGTACAAGATTACATAAAACAATTACAATAAAGAAAGCTCTCCATTACACCCAGAGCAAGATTATCTACATGACAAAACAATCTACACAAACTTAGTGTGGTAAACACAGGTAAACACGATTTGTCGTGATTTGAGATATTTCATGCTTCGGTGATGGTGCATTAAATTAATTTCTAATGACACAAAATGGCTTGGCAGCCCTTCAAGGTGATGACTAAGTATAAATCAGCTAAGGCACTGAGAACAGTCATCATTTTCTCCACAGCTCAAGCTGGTCAGTGGCCCTGAGACTCGCTTGTGTTTACTGCCATCCAGTTTGTTACCTCTAATATTGATGGTGAAACACAGGCTTTTAAAACATATGCCCGTATTTGGTTCTGTTTGTCCTAGACTGAACTCTAGCACTGCCCAGAAAATATGCCCATCACAGCTGTCATTGGCTGCTTTGGGGGCAATTCAACTCACACCTGCCATCTGTAGACACATGTCACCCTGGCACCAGGGATGGTGCAAGAGAACCAGTGTGTGCGCACACACAGTCACTTGCATAAATTCACACACACGCAGACACATGCATGCAGACACACACACACACTTATGCTCTTTGATCCGGTCTCGAGATGGAGAAATAAATCACTGCGAACAAGACTGCTAATGCCAACCCCTGCAGAATAACATCACAGGGCCCACTGCGGGGTTCAGTTTCACCGTTAAAGAGCAACAGTGAGTCTCAAAAATCATTTTCTGTGCTGGCTCACTTGACTTTTGCTAAGCATCAATTTTACTGATCTAAAAAGTATATTGTGTCAGTATCAAAGAAAATGAGAAAACAACAGGTATGAACCAATACTGATAGAAGAAAACCTTACACCTTACTAGCGGGCGACCATTTAAATGTTATTTCGAATAATCAGAGCATTAAAAATATATATATTTCCCACACTGAAATGTTTTTTGTTTCTTTTTTGTTTTAGCAAAGTTTGCTTTTTTCGTTTACCTGTGGACATTTCATTGATAGATTTTTTTATACTGTTGATGCACTACAGAACTACTTAAAATTATATCAGCTTTATATATGCTTTATATATTGGTGATCTGACTCCCTGCTCTTTATCGCCATCAGATGCTGACTAACCTATGTCAGTCGACCACTACACCTTACACTACATCCTCACACAACACTAGTAACATCTAACGAATGCATGTCGAAAACAGCTGCTAAAATACATCAAACACAGCGTGGACAGCACACTGAAATGTACAACTTACCTCTTCTTTATGAGGTCCAGCGCTGAGCCGAGGAGGCCCTCTTTCATCTTGTAGATCTTGGCTCCATAGCTAGACAGGTCTGTCCCATCGAGCAAGATGGCTGGACAGCAACTGGACACCCCTTCGCCCTTCTTGTTGAGAGGAGGGAAGGGGAGAGTGTCTGCGTCGCCAGCCCCAGGAACGGCCTCTTCCTGGGCCTGCTCTCGGCCCGGAGCGGCTGCCTGGGAATGCAGGGGAGAGCGAGGGGCGGGGCCTGTGCAGATGGCTCTGTCGATGGCTTCTGCGGTGGCTTCACCTTGTGTGGGACCCTCTTGCCCAGAGCCGTTCTGAGTTGCATCTCCCTCGCCTCTTTCCACGGCTCCAGCCTCAGTTTCCGACCCGTCTCCCACCACCGGCGGCCGCCGCTCGGCGCGTCCTTCAGCATGCTGGCCCTCGCCCCCGGATCGTCCGCCAGGGGGAGCTGAGGTAGGGCCTGGGACCTGGCCGATCTCTCTCTGCCTCATCCGCTTAAACTCCTCAAAGGTGGGGATACGCAGGCGGCCCGTGGGAGGCCGTTTCCGCTCCGGTGCGGTCTGGGCGTGGACGTTGCCGGGCTCTGAGGTGTGCGACCTGCTGATGTGGGGCTCCTGGTTGGAGCCAAGGCTCAGGTTGGGTGAACTCCTCTGCCTGCGCAGCTGCAAGCGCCGTAGCACCTCCTGCTTGATCTCCTCCGGACTGGTGATGCGGCGAGCGCGTAACTCCCTCTGGCCTCTCACCAGGCCTGAGGAGGGTGGTGACCCGAGGAGCGGCGCCATCTCCTGGTCACAAAAGGAATGCGGCACGCCATTCGGCAAAGGCTGGGGCCGCAGGGGCTTGTGGGGCTCAGTCACGCGGGTGCTCTGGAGGCGGAGCTTGTCCCTCAGGCCTTTACGGCCATTGCCGTTCACGCCCCAGTCCTCCACGGCAGGGAAGAGCCACTGCGGGAAGGGAGGCAGATCCTTCCGCACCAGCCCGCGACGTGGGCAGAAGGCCATGCCGTCCGCGGGGTGCATCAAACCATACACTCGTGGTCCCTGAGGAGGCCCATCGGACCACGGGCCACTGGAGCTGCAGTGCAAGATGAACTCGCTCTCCACACTCCTGTAGGCAAACACACCTGGATCGGGTCCCGCCTTCCAGTGTAGGTTCTCCAGGCTGCAGTACATCCTGCTGCTGGAAGAGTTCACACAGCCCTGTGGCACGAGCCCCGTCCGGCACCCACCCATGCCGTCGGGCTGCTTCTGCGGAAGCCCGGCAGTGACGGAGCAGTATCCCGTCATCGGGTCGCCACCATTGCATCCCGGAGGGTGGAGGCCGGCTGGCGTGTTAAGGCTGGTGTCTGCATGGGAGAACCCGGTGCCGAAGACGGAGAGCGGGTCTGGCATCTCGCCGAGGCAGGGCTCCAGGTCCATGGTGCAGGCACCAGGCGACCCCGGCGGGGAACACTCACATGCCAGAGCCTTCACGTCCGGCATGGCCGCACCGGCACCCGCCGTCCGTCAGAGGGAGACACAGGGAGCAAAGCTCTGCAAGGGGTCAGAGTGCACAACCGGAGCATTGGCATGACAACACTCTGGGCTTACATACCGACATTGCTAACCCCTCTAAAAATGAATTATTCACCACCACCAAGAGCTTGAGAAACGATATATCTGTTACCGTGGAAAACAATCAAGGCAGGCAATCTAAAGTACTCGATTTGGCCTTAAATATTCTGCATTTTGAAATGCCACACATATTTGCCATATTCAGTCATGACAAAATAACTGGGACCTTAAACCAGAAGACAAGTCTGTCACAGACATTAATCAGACATACAAGGTCAGGGACACTGGTCCTGGTGCGTAGTTTCAAGATGAGTATAGTCATATTAATATTCTAAAAATGGCTGGCTGCTGTATGAATTTGAAAAACGAGATTATGTCCTCTGCTCTGGACCCTGAGAGATGAGGGGGAGAAAAGGCTGTGACGAGAAGAGACAGTGATGAAGAGAGTCACTTTTCAGTCTCCTCGGGCAGTCATTTCACTAATGGGACGAGAGTCATGGATCAGCAGATGAGTGTTACTTACTCCTTATTTCATTAATTACTGCAGAGGCCTGACTGAATATGCATCTATACTATCTGTCCTTAAGCTTAAGCAGAGATCAGGTTCAGAGTTCACAGCAGGATCATATAGCACTGCAATAAACAATCTGGTCTATAATGCCCCTCAGAGAATAACAGTTGTGGTATGGTAAATAAAAAGGACAGAAAAGATCAGGGCAGATTTTAAATGATGAAAAATGATGAGAATGATGAGTCTGGGTGGAGGCGTTGGGAGGGGGAGGGGGGGGGGGGTCAATGACATGTTCAGCTGTTCAATTACAATCTGGAACCAGTTTAATTAAACTGGAAACCACCAAAGCCCCTTTGGCTAATCAAATCTAATTTTGAAAAAACTATATTACAAAGATAAAAAGTCAAAACCTTCTTTGTTTATCTCCATATCTTAACGTGGTGCATTAAAAAAACGATATTTATCTTGTTGGAAGAGCAGGTTGCCGTTCAGTAAACTACATGACAGAAGCCAGAGTTTTCACGGGCTGAGCTTGAGAAACCCGCTGACGCGTGAAGAAACACACACTCCATTAGCATAAGGCGCTTGGCTAATGAGCACACACATCGCTCACGACGATAGCTCTGTCTGTGACAGACAGGCAGATGCTCGTTTTGCTTTTTGAAACAAACTGCCACAGATGCACAGTAACGCACTGGAGGAAGGCGCCCATTCAGCTATAATAAGCTTTTGCAAGGGCTATCACTGCCAAATCCTTTTTTTAGAGTGACAGCGGGAGGGATATTCCAAAAACAACCTGACAGGGGAAGAAAGGTTAGTGACTGTATATCAAACATCCATAATAAATTACTACATCCCTGATACAAAAAATGCATTATTAAGTGTGATTAAGTTTATTCAAGACTGACATATTAGGAATTGTATTATGTATTTGTATTATGAGAATGCATGCCATATCTGTAGGTTAGCCATAATGGCCACATAAAAAACCTACCCCATGTTAATCAGGTTTCTGTGTGCACTTTTACTCCGCTTGGTTCAGGCACAACTTCACGAGCTGTTCTCCACCTGCCCGCTGCTGGTTTGGGCTTCGAAGTAGACACACCATCCACAAATCTGGCACTGCACAAACGTCTGGAGGAAAAAAGACAAAACCATCAATAGAAGCCTCTAAAAATAAGAAAATCAATTCTCAGAACAATCTCTTAATGCTCTCAGCATTATCTCTTGCAGTTTCTCAAGTGGATAGTACTTAAGACTACACCGATCACTGGAATTTAGCTGCAAACACAGTCTGTCAAACAAGTAGATAATAAAAAAAAATTGGTTGCCTGGGTAAAAGATACATTAATAATAATAGCTCAAATCCAAATGGTTGTATGTAAAAACTGGAGCTGCTGTAGTGCAGGCTGGCACCCTCACAATCAACAGTGATACAAGTCCTGACACTACCATGGCTAAGAACCACCTGACCCACCAAAGAACAAAGACATTAATATACCAGACACTGTCTCGAAAAGCCACTGTCATCCAAAGCTCCAGTTTACACGGCACACATTTTATTCCGTGTACTTGAAAACTGACACAAACTGTCTGCAGAGCAGGTTTAAAATAAATAAATAAATAGAAACATAGTGATGGTGACTTTTGAATGAATGTCATTTTACTTCTTCCTTAGGCAGACAGCTTCTGACCTCTGACCTCTGAGAGGAGCAGTCTGTCGTTGACAAACGGTTCCTTTCTGCCTGGGCTACTTTCCCATTTTTTTCCATCACAGGCAGAACAGGTAGGGTACATGGCCGAGTCAGCAGCTTCTGTTCAAAGTGTGTCTGTGATACATGACCCTCTCTAGCGAGACACAGCCGAGGGACAGGACCCCTGTGAATGGTGCCTGTTACTCTGAGCTCTGGAGACAGTAACAGGCTGGTTTAGGGCAAAGAGGAGTGCTTTCTCTGTGACACACTCTCACATCTCCCATCCTAGTGTAAACAATACAAAATGACAATACACATTATCTCTCCTTCATGGGCTTTGAATAGGTGTATAAGAAAAGACAATCACAATCTTGTGTGGTCATGGAATTTCAGGCAGACGGCTGTGTAAAACTAATTGGGGGCTAGATCCTACCTCAGTCACGTTTCTCTTGTGTGACATGTGAGCATGTAGCCCCTCACCTTTACCCTCACTTCAGTCTCAACTCGTTATGGAGAATTCTACACTTGTGCCTGTGTCAACATGGTTTAAATGGTTTTATGTGAGAGAGTCTGTAACAGAAAGGTATTCAGACAAAGCCGGGACTGGAAGCCAGTGGAAACACAAAACACACACACAAACACATATTCCGAGTACTTAGCCAATAATGATGTGCTAATGATATAGCACCTCATTACAACATATCTCCAGATTCCTTTACAAAATCCCAGGTGTGACAATTATATGAAACAAGCAAAAAAAACCCTCCACTTAGATCCATTCTCTCACACACTCACCCACACACTTTCTCACACATACTCACAAAATACCTCTCTCCACACTGGATTGGATTCCCATTCCCATTACAAAACAGAAAAGACACAAAATGGTACTTTTGTGGGAAGTACTCTAATCACTACAGAACAACAGACATTTTTCTGGTTGGTGAGAATCCGTGAGCCTTCACCAATGACTGCCCTACCCACCACATGTTGTACCTAAGGGATTGCTAACAGTTTCACCACAAGAGCCAGAGGAGCCGGTGTTGTGTGGACGCTCCACACGAGCAACTCCAAGGACGTTTCCGAGAAAGTGGAGCAAGCACAGAGGTGGTCAGAAGGTCTTCTGCCTCAGTAATTCAGCGCATAGCACATCCCAGCGGGGCGGTGGCGCAGAGGCAAGGTGAGACGCCACTCCGAAGCTTGTGACGGGGAGAGCGCTCTCAGTGACGGCTTGCTAATGCACGGCCATGGCAACGTGGCTGACAGGAAACACAGTCATCACACTCAGCGCTAAATCCCCAGCCACACTTCCACTGAAGCACAGTAGGTGGCTCAAGCAAACAAGTTAAACCGCTTTCTACCACTTCATGCTGCTGTTTTCGGGAGATGGCATCAATTTGCGCCTCCATGTGAGTGGTCCGTTTCCCAGAACTACACCTGCTGGACCAGGCAAAGGTGTACAAAAACAAAGGAAATAGTCGGACTTGGTCAGACCTCTGGTGCTAGCTGTTCTCTTCCTCTCAGTGTAAATGATCTGTTGAGACACAGTTGCTATGAAAACAGCCTATGTGCTACGTATGAAACCTAGGTGGCCATTTTGTTGTCAGTACATATTGGCCCATGTGGCATAATCCTCAAGATTTCATCATATCCTGATCAAACCTAATTAAGCCTTAACTCAGTGACAGCTTTTTAAAATAAAGCTTATTTTGATCATTTGGGTGTTTACCTCAAGTTATTTTAGGTTAGTTAACTACAATCTTCAATAGTTAATTTATCTTTAATCATTTAGCTGGGAAACAGCACAGCACTCCAAATTCCCTTCTGCAACTTGGAAGTCTTAATACAATAAAAAGCTTAATACAATTTAAAAAAAACGACAGGAAAACGCACGTGCTTGTGCATACAACACGATACCTGCGACGAGCACAGCTGACAAATAGCAAGTACACTGAAACCCTTCATCCGGCTCTCAGTTTGACAGAGTCGCTCTGAGAGGTGTTAGCAAGGCCCACTTTTTAAAGACACTCAGGGTTGAGGGAGTTCGAGACTGCGTAAGTAGATGCAGGCCTCCTAATGACCTGGGGATGCACTTCACTCCCTGTCAGCACAGTACAGGAGTCCTCCGCCAACACCGGGCAAGCCATCGACACCCACGCTGCATTAAAGCAGGATGAGACAGCCTCCACACCAGGGGGATTCACAAGACCAGCAAAGCCTGGAGTTTGCTTCAGGGGGGCAAAGTACTGCTAAAGCATATGGTGCACAGCACAGATGCATACTGGTGTATGACAATGGCCTAAAACGCAAATAAGGACAGAGGTGGGCAATATGGCAAGAAACATAATGATAACAATACTTTCAAAACATTTCAGTGGTGCAGGATATGAATATATTGGAATTTTGATGTTTTTTGAGGTTTGTTAATAATTTGGACACTGAGGACATGGGTACTTTTAAGTAAAATAAATATTTTTAATTAAATGTTTACAAATATGACATTTTTAATTTTTTTAAATTTTATCATACTGACAAAATACACTATTATTCATTATTATGCATTATGAATTTTTATGTTACTATCCAGTTTTTATTTGAAAATTGTGCAAACTATCTTGAAATGTTCTTGTAAATGAAATCATGTAAATGGAAATTAAACATACATACGGCCAGTGTATTTAAACGCTCAATATATTGTGAACATAAGTTGTGTAATCATTTAATAAATGCATTAATGCTAACATCAAGACATCAAGGTGCGAACATATCTTCACACCACACATGTCTATCCCAAGGGTCAAACAGCACTCACACCATGGCCCTCATGATGTTCAGAGTAGTTGGGTCGTGGTACAGAAAAGGCCATGACTCTCCTTGTAACTCAAGTCTGTACAGTAAATGTTTCAGAATGCCCCTGTGTTGCTACTAATAATTAATGAAGACAACCGATGAAGTGAAGAAATGTTCACTGCCCCACAGTTTTTCATAAAAAAATATTTGTCTGCATTTTAAGCCCTGTTAAACCATGGAAATGTGCTAAACCATGATAAGACACGCTGACAGGGAATCTCTTTGGGTGCAAGGCAACAAAGTATTAATAACTTTGCTGCTACAGAGCAAAATCATTACCACACCAGTTCACCCAGAAAACACAGAGTGATCCTAAATAGCCTCCATTTCAACAGCAATGACTCGAGCCTTATCAGGAAACTGGGCTAAAGTTTTGTGTCTATCTCAGCTATTGACTCTGTGATGTCTGGCTGCCCTAGACACAAAACACTCAACCAAAATAGCATATGGTCAAGGCAGAGAAATCTTTCATAGCAATGGAAAAGAACATTGTTTATGTAACACTGAAATGCTTTGAAATTTGAAACATTGGTGGCCTCTGTTGATGTAACCTGTTAGTTGGGTAATGAAATGGCATGATAATTGCCTTTTACACTAATGGTTCAGGGAGCGACCACAGCTCAGAATGCTATTTCTCCTGAAGTAGATCACTGAAATGAACACGATACGTAGACAAGACACACTCTCTGTGTAAATGACCACACATACAGAGAGAGAGAGAGAGAGAGAGCGAGAGAGAGAGAGAGATAGAATTGTTATATTGAAAGAAATGCACCTAGGACAATGAAAGACAATAGGGAAAGGTGGAGATGAATATAGGTGAGAGATAAAGGCAGGAGGAGGGAGAACAAGAGAATGAGGAGAACAGGAGAATGAGGAGAGAGCTCAGAGGAACAAAAACAGCATAAGATAGGGGGATGATGGAAAGAGGAGAAAAGAACAGGTAGTCTCAGGAGAGGAGCACTGTTGATAAACAAAACTGGTAATAAGGCAGGACTGCAGTGAGGACCAGATGGTTAGGTGACTCACTCATCACTGGGGATGAGATTGACAGATAGACATGCAAAAGAGAGAGAGAGGGAGAGAAGAGAAAGAAGCCAGCAGCCACGCTATTTAAGGACTGCAGCTATCACTCACTCCACCTATTACAGACAGTTTAGCGCTTAATCCACCCACACCGTCTCATGAAATTCTGTTCTAGTCATATATTCTTACAATCTCCAGTCTCTTTAATGATACTGACAGACTCTGTTAAACCAATGCTTTAAGACCCTACTAATCCATGCCTGAGTTTTTAAGTGAGGACACGCTATGTAACTGTTGAACTCCACCTGTCCTGATAATTCAAGAGCAGTTAGCTACACCAGGAAGATTTGCTTTTGGTCACCACTACAGTAGAAACGCCCACATTACACCAAAGTGAAGAAGCAGAAGCATTAAGCACAATCCTGTGCACGTTTTCATCAGATTGGTCCCAGCCCCCCTCTCCCCTCGCCTGTGGTCAAGCAGGGTTTTAGGACGACAGGAAGCCAAGCAGTGCACCTCAGCTGTCCCGTCGCTCAGTGTCAGCTTCAATAACTGTCCGCAGAGAGCAAGACACAAGACCCTCCCAACATCCCCGTCCTCGGGGTCCCTTCCACCGATCGGCGTTCGAAAGTGCACAGGTGCACTCGGCCACCCGGCCACCCGCCCTCTGTTGGTCTGGGATCAAATTGGGGGAGTCGTGCACGAAGTTGCCTGAGCCCTGCTGGGATCCGGCAGAGTCGGTAATGGGCTTTCAGCCGGGGGGGGGGGGGGGGGGGGGGGGGGGGGGGGACAGGAGGGGGATTAGGAATGAGGAGACCCGAGAAAGGGAGCAGCAATTGATCCACCATCGTCAGCATGTCCTCCAGGCAAGAGCACCTTTTGCTGGAGAAAACTCTCCCCAACTGGGCAAGGGAGGCCACAGACACCTCCTGCCACAGACATCCAAGAGAGGGCCACAGACACCTCCCGCCACAGACATCCATTTCCAGAGGATTTAGTCAGCATCTAAATGCAACACAGACGATCACTGGATACTCAAATATTAGACAGACTCAGTGTAACACTGGCATTCCACTTGTACATCAGTTGTACTAATAACTATTATCAATATTAAAAGAGAAAGTTAAAAATGAAAAAAGAAAATGCTTAAAATGTTTAGTTTGAAAGCACAGGAGTTGCATTTCTTGGAATGATGATCAGTCCAAGATTATTTAGGTGTTATTTAAAGGTGTAAAAGCTCCTACAATACTCAAAATCACAGCTGGGACCTGCAACTAATTAATAGCATGCGAGTCCAAGCAAGGCCAGTATCCCATATTCCCTGTAATCTCATTCTCCCCCCAGCTGATAACATAATTAAGATTTGGTTAGCTGTGTGCTGAACTAAGCATGTAACCTCAAAGCTCACTAACGCTTATCAAGAACGAGTGGCATCTTCTTAGTAAACAAGGTTTAGCAGACATAATTGATAAGGGGCAGCCCATGCTTGTGGTCTTTGTGAAAAACGCATTGTCAGCTCAAAAGAGAAATGCAAGAGAACAGGAGATCCCTGCTCCACTCAGATACAGTGTTCACATACTGCTTAAAGGCAACCCAGGAAACGCTTCCAATCAAGCAGTTGGTGAAGAGTCCTCTACACAGTGTGACAAATGATTTATAGGGATTCATTATGAGCAGTTGCCTAAATAACTACGTGAAACTCCTTAGCCAGGAATGGAGCAATAAATTCCGCATGGCGACCCGAAGCCCACCCAACCTCTACACCTCCCGCTAGTGCCAGCCTGATGCTCCTGTATGCAAATCAGATAGTGTCAGCTCAATTTATTTCCCAATTTCCTGTACGCTGCTTCCCTCAGTCTTACAGAGTGAAATATTGAGAGCTTTCGTCCTCAAGAGAGAACCGCAACAAGGGGGTTTAGCCCACGTGTGCCAGACACTCCCCCCGGAGTGTCAACGGACCACACTATAGCAGGAGCAACCTGGCAATGTATCCTGATCTAGAACATGACACACACACACACACACACACACACACACACACACACATCAATGAGCTGTTTCAGTAAAGCCCATGCTAGCTCTCCAGAGAGGCTGGGACTGGGAAATACTGGGCTGCAGTGAACTGGGCGAGTCTGACAACAGTCTGACCCTTCACCTCCCATCACCACGACAACTCAGAGGTGGGTCAGTGAGGCACTACTGCACAACTCACAGCAAAGATCAAATGACAATGCTGAATGGTTATAGTCATGTTCAGCTCCTCTCCTTCTCTCTCTCTCTCTCTCTCTCTCTCTCTCTCTCTCTCTCTCTCTCTCTCCTTCTCCCTCTCTATCTCTCCCTCCCTCTCTTGCTATTCCCTTCTTTTTCTTTGTGCTAAGCGAGAATGTCCAAATCATATTTTTCTCAAGTGTGAGTATTTTCAAAAATCATGCACACATTACACCTTATAAACACTTCAAATAATGAAAACAACAATGGTAAAATGTAATGAATAGTAGAAGTTAAATTAGACAGCATCACTCCTCATCACAGTTAACAAGCACACTGTAATCAAGAATAAAAACTGAAACCTGAATAAACATTAAAATACCTGCTTCAGAAGTTCAAATAATTCAGCAAGTGTCATCCAGAACTGCTATCTGGGTCCATTTACTTATCCAGCAAGCAGCCAAGGCAAATGGGACACTAAAATGCAAAATGAAGCCTGAAGAAATGCATCGTTCACACACCATGGAGGTTAAAGGGAGAGAGAGCGAGCGAGAGAGAGAAAGAGAGAGAGAGTGAGCGAGTGAGAGAGAGAGAAAGAGAGAGAGAGAGAGAGAGAGAAAGAGAGAGAGAGTGAGCGAGTGAGAGAGAGAGAAAGAGAGAGAGAGAGAGAGGCAGGTCTATTCCACTCTGGTGTAAGATCAGCATGTGAGCCCTCTCAGCTTCCCCTGCTATTGTTACAGCAGAAGGCTCCTCACTGAGCATGCTCCAATACTCCACTCGCTGTTGGCATGGGAACCAGAGAAACACAAGGTTGTCCAAGAGGACCTCGTAGACACAGCCGCCCTCTCTCTCCCCCACCTGCTCTCCCAAGAGGGGATTCCTTGTTTTCTGCACTTTTCATCTTTTCTGCTGGACAAACCTTCGAAACTGTGTACATAACAACCCAATACTGCACACCTGTAGTCTTAACATGCTACCATAAAATGGGACGGGTGCTGGTACATCTTTCTGGCAATGTTTCAATGTCTTAAATGTTTAATTCCTTGTCATTACACCCCCATTTAATTACACGGGCTGATAATGATGTACCGGCCCCTTCGTCCTATAAATTAGATGCTGAGCACACTTTTCCGGTGCGCCATGCCACTGTCTGACAGTAATGAATAACTAATCTTAAACTGAAATACATCACGTTTGGGTAACTTTATATTGCATAATGGAGCTAACAGGAAATCCGCTCTAGTACAACATTAAGGAGGAATTCATGTGCTCTTTGTAAAAGTAATAAAAAATGTTCAGTAAGCATCAAGCATGCCTTTGGAATGTACCAAAACACCAAAACAACACTGCGTCATTCTTTGGGAGCTCCATGGGACAGTTTTCAAATTGAATCAACAGAGTAGTGTAATTACAGTATGCAGTGGCTGGCATGGCCAAGTCATGTGTGGTGGGGGTTTAATCTTCTCCCCCTGCCTACCACACACCCTACCTACCTCCTGCTGGAGCTAGGCATGAAACTGACATCCGCCAGGTCCCCTGACCCCTCAGTGTTTTGAGCTGCCACTGGGTATTCCACCAGTCACTGAGTATTCCACCAGTCACTGGGTATTCCACCAGTCACTGAGTATTCCACCATTCACTGGGTATTCCACCAGTCACTGGGTATTCCACCAGTCACTGAGTATTCCACCAGTCACTGGGTATTCCACCAGTCACTGGGTATTCCACCAGTCACTGAGTATTCCACCAGTCACTGGGTATTCCACCAGTCACTGAGTATTCCACCATTCACTGGGTATTCCACCAGTCACTGGGTATTCCACCAGTCACTGAGTATTCCACCAGTCACTGGGTATTCCACCAGTCACTGGGTATTCCACCAGTCACTGAGTATTCCACCAGTCACTGGGTATTCCACCAGTCACTGGGTATTCCACCAGTCACTGAGTATTCCACCAGTCACTGGGTATTCCACCAGTCACTGAGTATTCCACCAGTCACTGGGTATTCCACCAGTCACTGGGTATTCCACCAGTCACTGAGTATTCCACCAGTCACTGGGTATTCCACCAGTCACTGGGTATTCCACCAGTCATTGAGTATTCCACCAGTCACTGGGTATTCCACCAGTCACTGGGTATTCCACCAGTCACTGAGTATTCCACCAGTCACTGAGTATTCCACCAGTCACTGGGTATTCCACCAGTCACTGAGTATTCCACCAGTCACTGGGTATTCCACCAGTCACTGGGTATTCCACCAGTCACTGGGTATTCCACCAGTCACTGAGTATTCCACCAGTCACTGAGTATTCCACCAGTCACTGGGTATTCCACCAGTCACTGAGTATTCCACCAGTCACTGAGTATTCCACCAGTCACTGGGTATTCCACCAGTCACTGGGTATTCCACCAGTCACTGGGTATTCCACCAGTCACTGAGTATTCCACCAGTCACTGGGTATTCCACCAGTCACTGGGTATTCCACCAGTCGGTCCCGAAGTCAGCGATCCACTATGGCAGGTGAGCCTCCGCAGACAGACTCATGTGTACTACGAAACATTTATTATTGACTTCACTGGAAAATGACTAATGCTATGTTGAGTATGAGTTACAGTATAAATCTTAACTAAAATATATTTAAAGTGATAGGTAAACATGACTAGTGACTCTATACACAGGCAGCCTCCAAATGGTTTAGCAGCTCCCGCAGTCCTGTCTAGACGTTTCAGTTTATCTATCCAGAAGCCAATAAATGCATCAACCATCAAACACTCATTGGAGCCCTCTCATGTTTCAACAGATTTACGACTGTGAAAAGGCACAGTGCAGAACAAGTACTAATAACAACTTGGCTTGATCAACCTCAGTGGAATTCAAAGACAAAAACAAAGCAAGACCATTTCACACCAGCGGTTAACCAAGAGTCCAGATAAAATAAACAAATACCAACATGCATTTATCAATAGACGGAAATGCCGTTAAACTGATCCGCATTTCACGGAGATGCAGCAGACTCCGCCTGCTCCACCCCCCTGGGGGCTATGGAGCTGGGTGGTGAGATGAGGGACTGATTGCCCCATGGCTGCAGGGAGCCCATTAGCTCCACAGCCAGGCCGCCCTGCCCGACACTCGGCCATTTCTAATTCATGAGGACCCCACCACAACCTTAATCATTTATACCCCGCCGATGGCAGCCACGGCTGGACATGAAAAAAGCCCCTCTGTTCTTTTTTTGGTGCATTTCTATATTTGGAAATTCATATGAATCAGCATGTGATGGAGGTGATGTGAGGAACGCAGCCTGTAAATCAGAAATGTGCTTAATTCAAAGCAAACTGGTTACAATAAATGGAATGTATTTTAATTTTTGAAAGAGCGTACAATATAACTGCTTTTTTATTTCAATGTCTTTCATTGATGAAAGAAATAAATATAAAATGTAGTGGTCATTTGGCACTAATCAAAGAATGACCATCTCAGTCACACTCTGCTGCATTAGCAATGCCAGACAATGGATAGTGCTACTCCCAGAGAAGGATATGCACTGTTTGTCAATGTCACAGAATACAACATGGAATTTGCCTGTTACAGAGATGGGGACTACAGGTTTACCTCGATACAGAAGATGCTGTAAGAATGGACAGCACTGGTTTGGCTTACAGGAGAGAATGTGGGCTACATCCTTTGCGATTGCGGCAATGAGAAACAGAGACACAAACCTTCGAGACACAAGATGAGTGACAATAGAAGGACAGCAATGCAGGACAAACACACTGACACAAATACGGAGACAGCGAAACGTTGCGCACATCCGACCTCGCGCTGCGAGTAAGCCGTCTATGTACGCATCATGATGAAGATGGTTTTAAAGACACAAACACAGCCGTGTGTGTGTCACCCAGTATAATCCTGCCACTGTCTCCCAAAGGAAGGTGCATTAGATGAGTGTGGCAGGGGCCGCGTCGAGATACAGGTGTGACTGTGCTGTGTGGAGGCTGGGGTGTGCACCATCAGCCTGTCCCACATTTTTCTCCTACGTCACAGCAGGCGAATGCTGGGGACTCGGGTCGGCTGTCTCGAGCGTTTCCAGAGCAGGAGCAATCTGAGGAAATGGGCTCTAAAAATATGCTCAGGCACTTGGACTTCAGGGTCAAATGAAAGCATTATAATTTCTACCACCCACACAATCCATTTCTCCCTCACTTTCTTTTGCCATCTTGATTTTGCATTGGTAACACTGTATTCTGCTCATTTAACTAAAGATTACTTTAGGATAGACTTGCATTTTGAGTGACTCTAGACTAGGCTGTGCAGTAAACCAGGACAATGCCCTCAGAGATCCTTTCACCACCAGTGATAAAACGTCAATGACTTAATCAGATCCTTCTACAGAGATTTACCACAGGTAACATTAACACCCTCCCCCACCCCCTCAGTGGAAGAGTAGCACAGGAAATTGTCCATATTTGTCATGTGACGCCTTTAATTGCTAAGGGTTGGGAGCAGCGAGATAAAATATGCCATTAATCGGAAATTCAGACAAAGTCATCTTTATGGTAAATAGGTGCCGCTTCTGAAGCATGAGTATTTACACAACAAAGCAGAGGCTTAACAAGTCCTTTCAGAGCATATCAAGCACCAGGACAATTCTGAATAATGAGTGCTGAATATTAAGTGCATAGGAGCTGGGAGCCATGGGCTATTCAGCAGAGTAAAGCCAACAGGCTGGGATGAGTCTATTATCTGTCTATTATACATAGCATACAAACCTGCTTTTTGAAGGCACGTTCGTTATTTTATTGAAGCACCTTAATAAACCTCAAAGAAGCAGTGCTAAATAATCATATACAAATGTAACCACAAATGAAATAAAATAACAGTCCAAAAATTGTTCATAATCATTTCTGCTTCAGAATTATCATTGTGTTGCCAAAGCCAACCAGTTTTCATTTAACTGCAAAAGAATGTTCTACAGGAGTGTTCTCTTGAGCGCAAGGTACAAAATAATAAAATTAAGAAAGCAGCAAATTGAGAATGCAGTATGAACCAGGTTATTCAATCACCTCTGTATTTGGTAGAGAAACAGGAACCAAAGCCCAGCAGGGCCTGTTAAACGCTCCGCTCCACAGAAGCTGCACACGGCCTCAGCAGGGCTGGGAGAAGGACCCGCATGTGTCTGGCAAATATTATTAAACGCACCCCAGAGCAGAAACAGTGCCGGGAGGCTCGCTCAGATCTCAGACTGACAATCCCTGCTTCCTAAACTCTGGACCACTTCACCTACTTCAGTGAGATGTACCCAGCGCTTACCAAACACAGCAAGTATTCTGACCTGAATTATTTTGCTTGCTGAGCTCTTTTACACGGGAAGAGCAGATGAATCATGGCAGACATCTGGCAGCATGCATATTATCCACACTGCCCAGAGAACCCTAGTGGATCATATCAGAGCTATAAAACCTATCACATGCATCTCAGTTTTATAATGACATTGATTGTCTATAGGAGGTATGCATGCTGATAGAATAACTGAATAATTGAACAGTGTATACTAGTCTGTCTCACAGGTTATATATACAGAAAACCATATCAACAAATAGGTGACATCCACAATGCTTTTCCAAATCAAGACCAATCAGTCTGGAGAGTGACTCCTTGTTGAGTGACTGTTGCAAAAGGGACATATGACTAATTGTGGGCAAGGGGCCTCTGGGAGCTGTCAGGAGTATCAGTGAAATGAGATCTGTGGGAGAACCATGCTCCTAATAGCCCTCTCCAAAACCAGAACCATGCTCCTAAAAGCCCTCTCCAAAACCAGAACCATGCTCCTAATAGCACTCTTCAACACCAGAGCCATGGTCCTAATATCACTCTCCAACACCAGAACCATGCTCCTAATGGGCCCTCTCCAACACCAGAACCATGGTCCTAATAGCCCTCTCCAAAACCAGAACCATGGTCCTAATAGACCTCTCCAAAACCAGAACCATGGTCCTAATAACCCTCTCAAACACCAGAACCATGGTCCTAATAGACCTCTCCAACACCAGAACCATGCTTCTAATGGGCCATCTCCATCACAGCTAAATATCTATACAAACATAGCCTGTGAGTTGGGGTGGGCAAGACAGCAACAACATGGTGCCATGGTGCCTGAAGCCATTTTCATAATGTACAATATGTATCACGATATTTACTCTACTGAGATTTGCTAATAATTGGACACAATGTGCCAGTGAAACCCAGGAGGCTTGGCAAGGCAGCTTGACAGCTAGACTCACACACAGCATATTTACTCTTTTTGAGCCAACAGAAGCAGTAAATGATTTATAGACATGAGTTTCTCCTTCAGCCTTTGGTAGGATTTCAATATTGGACTATATTTGACAGCTACAGTGCTGAAGTCACAAAGCTACTGACAAACTAAAGAGGCATTGTTTAAGACAAGGTCTTTAATTCTCTTTGTTCAGGAATATGCTAATACCTTCAACTACGAGGCTTTGATGGATTTAATTAGCATAGGGTCTAATCTGCATGTTATTAGTGAGACATCAGGGGCTATGGAGAGGAAGCTCAACATTGTCAAATGTTTATTAGGTAAATCAAGTAATTCACACTTCTGTTGTAGTACATTTTCCGAGGTGCTTGTAGACACTGAACATGTAGTGCAGCTATAAACGTGATGAAGTGTTGAAAACAACACGCAAAAGTGCTATACGAAGGTGCGAAGTGACAATTATGGGCTGTGTTTCATCCATTAATGTGCAATACTTGTCCAGTAACCATCTTTGAGCAACAGCATGACATGTAGCTGGCTTTGCATGCAGAAGATATTGATCCAATGCACCATGTCTGTTCTCAGCAAGGCCAGAGTCAGGAAGCAGGCGCAAGCTGACTCGAGCATCTGGAATTTTCTCCCAGTGGGCTCTCCTTCATCGGCAGAGTGTGGATGCTAAGTGCTGATATTAGCATTTTTGTCAACTGACCTTATACCCTTCAGCCCCAGGGATGCATGGATTTTGCTTCTAGCAGAATAATGATTCTAATATTCATTCTACAATAAAACTATCCTTTAAAACCTGTTTACTGCTTGCACTGACAGAGAGTCTGAACCAAATCTTGCCCTTCTTCACTCAACAGAAACCACTGCTGTTTATTCATGTAGATATACATTATTTGAGAAGATAGCTGCAACATTGAGTCATATGTATGATTGAAACAACAGGAAAAATTACCAATCGAATGCACCTTGTGAACATACATCACTTCATTGTGAAATACAAACATTTCCTGCTAAATTATAACATATCTGAAAATCCTATGATATGAGGGAACGTAACTGAATACATTCTAATTTTTCCCAGTCATGAACCCACAGTCTGGCACTTGTCTGATGTCCTTTAGATGATTGGTTTTGGGAGAGCTAAAGATATGAGTCGTATATCACCCTACGTTTGCCGGTGCTATTTTTAACAGACACAATTGGGACTATTCAGCTGACAGGTGGTCATCCTCGCTTGAGAAAAAAAAATAGCAAGTCTCCAGGGTAGAAATTGAGAATGTAGGCCAATAAAAAGAGGTGTTCAACAAAGCAGAGGAACAAGGCAGTCCAGTCACTCAGGTGTGTGTCATCCATGAGTGCTGCTTCTGTTCATCTCAAGAAGAATTCAGTTCACATTTGCATCAGGTCACCCATCCTAAATTCACCTTTAGTCTTTTGACAGGCACTGAAATTATCCCAAGTACCGATTATACTTGTCATATTGTTAGTTCTGGAGTCTCCATCATATCAATATGGTCATGCTCTGATGCTGGTACCACAAACTCATGTTACTATTTATTTTCATAATGTAAGCAGTAATGTAAGAAAAGTTTCTGTATTTCAACTTTCAAATTTTGAATTTATTTTAACTAAAGGGATGTTACTGATATCACATGCAGTAGTAAGTTATACCTTTCTTTCATGGTGCCTTAACAAGGTAGCCTCTCATTCATACTCATTCAAAAATAATTTATTGATTTGTTGATTAAAGTATTTATGATACTGTGGTAGTTCCATTTGTGCTAAGTCAACAATGCACATATTAACTGGTACATTATTCTATTAGACTACATACTGACTGATATTTTAGCATTGAATGGTACACTGACTGCAAGTGTTTTAAATCAGAAGTTTTCAATCCAATATTCAGGGTCGCATTCACGTTTTTACACTGTTGAGGATTCTGACAGGCCTTGGCCAGGTACACGTGCTTTCTATATCTTTTTATTTTTTGCTTTGTTTTGAAACTAACAAGTTTTCTAATCACTGCTAATAGCTATGCATATTTGTATGCTTTGGAGGATTGATTAAGTTCACTAACCAACAATGACACAACTGTAGCTGGGCCTTCTACGAACATTCTTGAGGGAAGGGTTCACACATGGTAGAATGAAGTTCAGAATTGGTGTTAATGAGCCCAGCTAATGAGCTACTGAGCTCATTTGCTATCTGATTATGAGTGGACTGGGTCATGCCGTTTACACCTTAGGATGCACATGTTGGCCAACTAAAGAAAACACTGGGCATCACCAGAGCATCGCTGAGCATCATAAGATTAAGGCATTTAAAGCGGTCCGCCTGATGCACTGTAACTGAATTATTATTTGGTCTGATCCCACTGCCTTTGTGGACTGAGCTAACCGTGACTTACAACAACCTACACTCACTGGCCACTTTATTAGGTACACCTTGCTAGTACCGGGTTGGACCGCCTTTTGCCTTCAGAACTGCCATCTGCCTCAAGGTTCGACGTGCTGTGCGTTCAGAGATGCTCTTCTGCGTGCCTCGGTTGTAACGACTGGTTGAGTTACTGTTGCCATTCTATCAGCTTGAACCATTTGTGCCCACAGAACTGCCACTCACTGGATATTTACTCTTTATCGGACCCTAGAGATGGTTGTGCGTGAAAATCCCAGTAGATCAGCAGTTTCTGAAATATTCAGAACAGCCTATATTGGCTGATTCGACATTTGCGTTAATGAGCAGTTGGACAGGTGTACCCAATAAAATGGGAGTATACAACAGACTTCCCCACTGTAAGGTTTGAATTTTAAATGAATGTTAAATGTCACTCAAAGGGGATTATAATAAAATCACTGAAAAGCATTTCAAACATTTGTTTTACATATAGGAAGGCACAATGCATG
Organism: Brachyhypopomus gauderio; assembly: GCF_052324685.1. Taxonomy (NCBI): domain Eukaryota; kingdom Metazoa; phylum Chordata; class Actinopteri; order Gymnotiformes; family Hypopomidae; genus Brachyhypopomus; species Brachyhypopomus gauderio. Next base: position 16,947,942 of record NC_135214.1, read on the forward strand.
TGTCCACCTATACCTAGACAAGTTACAATTTTAATATGAAATTATAATGATGTTGCCATAGCTATTGAGATACTCCTGGTCCACTTGATAATACTAACCTAACTCTAAGTCTCTTCTCAATTATCTTTAGGAGAAAAATTGGTCTGACTTACTTTAAATTAGCTGCACTTTGGCTTGGCTTGGCCAGTGAGCATTAGAGGAAAGAGACATAAACTGAAATCACTTAATGACTCTTCTAATGACCCTTGCTTATATAATGGGACCTCAATAGACTGATGTCCACAGCTCATCCAATCATTTAATTGAGAACAACTACAGTTTGTCTAGACCTAAATTAAAAGAGTCCATTTCAATGTTCATAAGTGCACATCAGCTGGGCAGAGCTTGAGGACTCCTGTCAATGGCTTTCTACTCTGCAGACTTTTAAATGACTACATCTCATTGACTTCAGTGCTAGGTTACTGTGCTGTTTTAAAACTACAGAGTTTTCACCTGGCCTGAGACATCCCAAATCTCTGACAATAGCACAGAGAAACCACACAACTGCCTGAAAATAGAACATAGCACCAAAAACAAGCTGTATGAATTCTCTTCTGCTACTTCAGGAGATTCCATTCAGTAGAAACTCCAGATATCTCTGCTCTTCAGATGTACAGCCAGAGACGGTGAGAGACAATATATTCAAAGTGAACTTGTTTAATTCAAATCCATGTAACTTACTCTCTAACTCATCTGAGCTAAAATGACTGTCTGTCATGTCTGTCAACACAGAGCCAGTAAGTGGATAGATCACATTTCTCTTATTCTTATTTCTCAAACAAAGCAAAATTTACAGCAAGGTGTCTCTTTTTATATGAAAATATTTCAATACAGTGTAGCCTCAAAAATCCACAGACCTACACTGTTTGAGAACTAGTCTCCACATGTTGTTTTCCCTGATATGCAAGCTATAGCATTTTCACACCAGTATACACTGTCAACAGTAACCTCGCACCCCCCCCCGTTTGCTCACGCCTTACAAACTCTTTGTCACGTGGGAGCTACAGGCTCTTGCATTGGGAAACGCAGACGCCTTTAGAGGTCAAATGCACCCCAATATCGTACCGTCAACCATAAGCTGTTACGCTCTTCTTTTGCTGTTTTGTTATGGGTGAGTGAGATTACTTGAAAAATTGGACGAGCACGCAGAAATAAAGCCTTTTGTAGTAACATACATAGGGCACTGCTTTCGGAAGATTTCTTTTGGGCAAAGCGACTTTTGCATTTAGTTTATTTGTACAACTGGGACGATATATGACCAGATCACCGCTGAGCTACTCAACTCACTATTTACATCATAAAGAGCCTAAATGAATGAAACAGAATAAGTCATGGATGGCAAAAGATGCAGTTACACTGATGTTCAGCTTTGATGTACGTGTACTTTGACAATAAGGGGAGAATGAGGGGAGAATAAGGGGAGAATGAGGGGAGAATGGGGGAGATAAGGGGAGAATGAGGGGAGATAAGGGGAGAATGGGGGGAGAATAAAGGGATTCTCACAGCCACTTACATTACACGCTACTTTCCATTTTCAGAGAAGTCCACGTACTGCCGTCTCAGGTCCGACCAGGGGAAGCTCACACGCTTAGAGACGCTGTCCACTTATGACCGGCAGCTAAATGATTATTAATGTTTTGGACTAGAGTAAACGGAGTGTAAACGGTATGTCAGTCAGGTTTCCAACTACGCCCCTGGGTAACATCACGCACGAATGAAGACACCCTGTAGCCGTAAGATCAGGTTCTGCCATTACGTTCCCTAGGAAACGGACATGGACATGCGGATTGGCTAGAGAGAGACATCACGACGTGGACCGTCCCGGTGTCTCTCTACTAGTGTCTCTCCTAGTGTCTGTACGAGTACGGGGAGACAACACAGAGTCGTGACTATATATTTATTTAACGTATGTGAGGTAATCTACAGGATTTGTGAGGAAGACTCGGTGGGCGTCAGCGCATGAAGTTCCCATAACTCAAAATACAATAAATAGGGCCGGGCGAACAAAGCTTACGCGACCAACAAAATGCGGATGATTTAATTTCTTGTGAAAACATTTTCAGTACCTTTATGTTGTGATTAAATCCTTCAATAGTGCAGTAAACCTTTATACTGCTACAGATTAATCTAGAAAATGCTTAATGGACCACAGTCAAAAGCAACCACGTGCAGAGTTGCCCAGCGTCATCTAAGAGAACTGGCACCACCTGGTGGCAGAAACTGAAATAACTCCTAATGTATTAATTAATTACAACGCCTTTGTGTGCGCCTCTCCTGTGTAACACGATTACAGCTTACAACAATATCAGATAAGTAAGTAAAATATAACATGGTAGACAGTATCAGTATCGAGGAATAGGGTTACCAAACAATAAAGCGTGTGTGCTTTGGTATAGTATAGTGTAAGGTGCAGTCAAGACCTTTAGTGCAAATACATGTCTCAGTCATGTTTGTAGCACAGAGTCATACAGAGTCGCACAGAGTCACACAGAGCACAGTGTCTTTCACATAAAAAAGAAAGACAAGGTAAAATGCGGTGTGGAAGATCAATGGGTTGAGAGGACAGTACAGTGCCATATTGAAAGCAGGCTCTCCTTCTGCTGGCCTTCCTTAGATCTCTACAGTCTTGTGAGGATGGATCAGATGTGTCAGTGTTGCACTGGCTCAATATCACTATCTCATATAGGGCCTTGTACCCAGACTCAGCACGCATCTCATAAGAGACTGCAGTACAGCTGGTCCACATTCAATAGATATATAAGTCAAATTTATCTGAACATTAATCTAAACATTTCTTCTTCCCAGAAGGTGGAGCCCGGGGAACTTAGAGGTGCTCATTCAGGTCTTTGATGCATCTCCCTGACATTTCCATCCTCCCTATGGTGTGCGCCATCATTTGCATCCTCCCTATGGTGTGCGCCATCATTTCCATCCTCCCTATGGTGTGCGCCATCATTTCCATCCTCCCTATGGTGTGCGCCATCATTTCCATCCTCCCTATGGTGTGCGCCATCATTTTCATCCTCCCTATGGTGTGCGCCATCATTTCCATCCTCCCTATGGTGTGCGCCATCATTTGCATCCTCCCTATGGTGTGCGCCATCATTTGCATCCTCCCTATGGTGTGCGCCATCATTTCCATCCTCCCTATGGTGTGCGCCATCATTTCCATCCTCCCTATGGTGTGCGCCATCATTTGCATCCTCCCTATGGTGTGCGCCATCATTTTCATCCTCCCTATGGTGTGCGCCATCATTTGCATCCTCCCTATGGTGTGCGCCATCATTTGCATCCTCCCTATGGTGTGCGCCATCATTTTCATCCTCCCTATGGTGTGTGCCATCATTTCCATCCTCCCTATGGTGTGCGCCATCATTTCCATCCTCCCTATGGTGTGCGCCATCATTTGCAGTGGTCCAAGCCATGATTGCAGGGTCATCAGCCAAGTCAGCACTGCCATTTGTTTTGTGCTGAATTCAGCATTGGGTCAGGAGCGACTGGACTATGAGAAGCCTGGAGGCGCTGCTGTTTAGAGAAAGATGGACATGTGCTCACTATGGTCCCCAAGCCCAGAGCAGCCTCTACTCCAACAAGGAATTCACTCAGAGACGGAGTGGTGTTTTTTGCAGCTTAGGTTTAAGGATTAACTTCAAAAGAATTCACCCGGAGTCGTTGAGGAGTTGTGTTTTCATTCATTTGACTGTGTGTTTCCTTGCTTGCTCGCCTTGGTGGGTTAGTGGTGTACAGACAGTTATGGAAATTACCCGTAATTATGCAGGGTGCCCTTATGTTCCTGTCGCATAAAATGCCTTTGTTCAGCTCCTTGTTGCAATTCTAGCTTCTGAACTGCAGAGGGTGCTATCACCATCATTATTTTTTTTTCATCTGTGTTTCTTACAGTGACTCGGCCAGCCTGTGTGATACGAGTCCGATGACACTGTATATTTAATACACAATACTTGTGTATTGGAGTGGGGAGTAACCAATGAGCCCTTCAGGCAAACTGATATTCCTAAAAAAAAATAAAATGTGGACCTTATAATTGTCCAACAATAGTTCACATTTTTTGTTTCTCATTAACATTTATTCATAATTTATAACATTTATTAACTGCTTATGATTGACAATGAATAGATGGGTATAGCTTGTCTGTTTATCTAACTGTCCATCCTACATTGCCATCTGCTTTCTCTCAAGTTTAAATTTGCATTTTGTATTTATTACATTTAGCAGATGCTTTTATCCAGGGTGATATACAAAACTGCTTCAGCTAAAATGGTATTAGTTGTTAGCATTATAAAACATTGTTCTTGGACTAAACCTTAGCATTCACTGTTTAATGGTGATTTAAGGTTCCAGTCAGCTATTACTGTGGTACCACCTTGATGCCTTCATGTTGGCCTAATGTCCAAACTGAGAAAGAGAGCAATGCACAAACAAAGCTTTAAGTAGGAAATTATGGAGTGAAATTAGCTTTTCTTATCAGCTTTTTCCATATATAAAATGCATTTGGACACATTCAGAGGATTTACACTTGTGAGCTATAAATACGCTTCCATTCTGCAAGTGACTTTTTAACCCCTGTCAGTACAGACTCCGGCTGTCTGTTCGTGTGTATGGGATGAAGCCACACTGACTCTGCTGACGCTGCATGTCTGAGATATGTCAGAACTTTGGTTCAGAGAGATTGGTTAAAGTCTGTGAAGGTACAAATCTATGAATGCAGCTAACTAATACGTGCTGAAGACAGGAGCTTGAAGCAGACCATTCTCACTATTATTACTAGACAGGACTACGCTACTTTCATTTTGGGCAGATGTGTGTTTTTGAAAAAATTCAAATAAAAACTAACCTAGATTCATTTAAAGAGACCCATGAATTTGGTTTGGAAAAGTAGGTGTTGCTCTATCAGACACCTTTCTTGTCTGCATTACAGTGACAGCTAGGATGATATTAATTACCATAATTGCAATGATCACAGAGACTGAAACTCACAGTGTGTATAGTTATGTATGTATGTGTGTGTGTGTGTGTGTGTGTGTGTGTGTGTGTGCACATATGCATGTGTGTGTGTGCACATATGCATGTGTGTGTGTGCACATATGCATGTGTGTGTGTGTGTGTGTGTGTGTGTGTGTGTGTGTGTGTGTGTGTGTGTGTGTGTGTGTGTGTGTGTGTGTGTGGACACATACTCACAAGCTTGTATTTCCCATTGTAGCTGCTCAGAGCCAGTGGAACTCTCCCTGACTCTGCCGGCAATGGCGTATCCTAGCAACACTTCTAGAATGTACAGTAGTGCTGCATCTCATGGGCTCTGCTAATAATCAGCTCCTCTGAATTCCAGGTGGCCTATGGTAAAAGATTTATGAGGCATAAATATGTATTTTAAATGCCATTTTCTCTTAACATTAACATTTATAAACTGCATTTAAAGTATGGTTGTTTTGTTGCCCTCTTAGTGTTTCCCCCATACAAAGCAATAGCCTTGAATAGTTTGACACAGTAGTTTAGGTCAACCAGACATTATTGAGATGAAAATCACCTCTTTCCACTTTATTGTTAATGAGACACAGAGGCACCCCCTAAAGAGTCTGACTGCTGACTATTAAAAAAAATCACTGAAAATATTAAAAATGCCCTTTTGAAGGTCTAGTCTTGAAATGACTAAACTAAAATGGATGAAAAGGAGGTTAGACAATCTGTGATATTGTGTTTTTTCATTCTAAATAAAGGTGTGTTCTCAGTGCACACGAAAACGCTGAATCTTGTTCTGACACAAAGTGAAAGAGACAGCATAGAGAATGAGATGGTCCTGCTGAAAGGTTATCGGAAGGAGAGAGGGAGAAAGAGAGAGAGAGAAGGAGAGAGGGAGAAAGAGAGAGAGGAGAGAAGAAGAAAGAGAGAGAGAAGGAGAGAGGGAGAAAGAGAGAAAGAATGAAAGAGAGAGAAGGAGAGAGGGAGAAGAGGAGACATTAGGGGATGAGTGACATTGTTGCCACTCTGGTAGCAGATGGAAATATTTAGGGCAGATAAAGACCAACCTCATCATCGGACTGACAGGAAGTGCAGTGGCTCTGACAGCGTCATGTTTTCCTGTCTCTGTGACCATTGTCTCCTCCTTCACGCAGGAAGAGTGCAGCAACTCACTGCTATGTGTACTGTGGCAGAAACACCATGTTGCAAAATTATGGTTTTCATTTTCATTTAGAAAGCGTTGTAATTTCCACCACTGCAACATTCTCAGCTTTTCTATGTGTAGATAAGTGCTCTATGGATAATGAGTGAATACATGAATAGATAAATAAATCAAAGTTATCTCTCTCTAACAATAGTTTTTGCATTCCTATTAATGGTTAATGGAGTCTGTTAGCTCAGGGGGGCTTGACTGTTGCCATGGCCCCTTACTAAAGCCTAGATGTCTGTGTGTTTCAACAATTCTATAGTTTTATCTCTAGGATATCATCTTTTTTCTTTCTTTTTTATTGTTTTTCCTCAGGTGAGAGAGATGTTGTCTCTTATCTGATATCTTGTAACTTTCCACTGAGTCTGTGTGTGTGTGTGTGTGTGTGTGTGTGTGTGTGTGTGTGAGAGAGAGAGAGAGAGAGAGAGAGTATTTTACAGCTCAAACAGCCAGAAGCTGTACATTAATGCATGAGCATTCTCCAATACAGCTCTAGAGATTAAGAAAAGCATGGGAGAGAAGAAAATACAACTACATTTCTCTCGAAGACCCAAATACTGTGGTTGCTCAGTGCTGGGTTTCAGGCTTTACAAGGACAACCTCCAATTACCATTTTAAAACCTTGACAAGTTTCCATAATTACAGAGATGGGATGGGTGGTGACTAACAGCACCATGGCTGTGGTAACTTCATGGCAAAACGTGCATATGTGTTTCCCTTGGTAGAGGAAACATGCTTTAGAAATGCAGATATTTGCTCCAGCTTTTGTGGATGTATATGACTGTTATGCGTCATTTATTAAATAATCAGGATTTGCCCTCCTGCTGCCCTAGAGAGAATGTGGTGATAGACAGATAGACAAGAATGAGATTCTTTTATGCATCTGTCTATATTTAAAATTTTGACCTTCTCTTGTATCCCATTTGGTTTTTGATGTATTCGTCAAAGACCCTTAAGGATTCATTTTAACAGATCGGATATCATATGCTCACTCTGCAAACTTAGGGAACAGTGTTTGAAATTTGATTTAGTTGGCCTGATCTTCACAGGCGACAAACATCAGAAAAACAAAAGTTTGGGCTTTTATTTTCCTACCTCAGATCAGTAGTACTCAATCATTACCTCCATCCCACTACTCACTGATATGGCAGTCAGGGTATCTGGGACTATTATGACCTACAGCCGATATTAGGTCTGTGTGATCTGAAAAGGTAGTGATGTTGTATACAGATTGAATGTGCACCTGTGTGTGTGTGTGTGTGTGTGTGTGTGTGTGTGTTTGTGTGTGTGTACATGTGTGTGTGTGTGTGTGTGTGTGTGTGTGTGTGTGTGTGTGTGTGTGTACATGTGTATGTGTTTATGTATATCTGTGTGTTACTGTCATGCAGCACAACCAGGAGGACTACAACTCCCAGAACCCCATGCAACATCTGCCTTGGTCCTCCTCCACTCATTATTAGACACGCACCTGTTTACACTTCAGTTTCACCAATATAAACTACTACAATACATCTGTGAAATACTGTTCCAAATTGTGTGTAAAATTTAACTAAACGTTCCATAATTTTATTCAAATGTATTATTTCTTATTTTACTGCATTTATTCTTTGCGCTTCATTTGGTAATCACTGTGTTATTAGTATGATGTGAGAAAACATAATGAAAGAAAACATGTGACACACAAATAAAGATGGTTTAGATAATGGCATTCTAAACAGTCCATTTGATAATATCTCTATCAAATGTTTTGTTTTGCTTTTTCTTTGGTCATCTTTTTCCTCTTTCTTGTGGAGTCCCTTCATCCCATGACCAAAAATAGGGAGTATATGTCAAATAAACATTCTCTGATGGAGGTTCCACCTTCTTTTCTCTCTTTTCAAGCTACTGCCTGGACCCAAAACTCCACAGTCACCTCAACCCATTAGGAGGAGAACACTGAGCACCGGTGTCTTGCCTGGATTCACAACGATTCTCCTATTTACCACGTGGTCTGATGTGTTGTGCAGTCTCTCTGGCGACGGTGGCTGGCTGGCCATGCATGGACTACTGCCGCAACACAACTGTGTGCATCCTAAGGGAAATTCAATTACATCAGCTTACACTCCTGTTGATCAAATCTTTCTGCCTCCTCTAACAAACTTTTTCAACTCTGCTCCCACTCACACAAAGAGCTGTGCAAACAGTTATACTGATTACAGATGATCTTATTGTCAGAAATATTGGTAACCTATTGAAGAATGTTGAAAGTGAGAGATCTTAGTCATACGTGTCATGCCTGATGGTGGCTCATATTAGCACATATTCAATATTACACTGCTACGTGTTTATTAGTTTGCTCACATGTTTGAAAGGCACACAAATGATTCCTAGATCATTCCAGATCATTCATCCGGTGGGTGATCCAACCTGAAGTTTGGACTGTTTGCAGATGTTTTTCACCAGAAGGCAGGAATTGAATCGATGGTTTCATATGTATTTATGAAGGCATTTATAAGTATTACAGTGTAGTCTGATCTGTTTTCATATTAGTTACTGATGGCCTCAGACAATGACTGTTAAATGTGAAGCTTAAATGTGCTTAAAGGTTAAATGCAGGTGCCATTCCAAGCAACAATACGGATATTTAATTTTCTGATCTCACAGCTAACTCGTATCATTATCTGGTTTCACAAAAGGGGGTGAGAGACACCCATGGAGGAAAGAAAAGAAAGGATTAAATGGATTATTTTTATAAGGAAATAATACATCAGACTTATGACAGAAAGAGAAAGAGAGTGAGTGAGAGTGAATGAGAGAGAATGTGTGAGAGACAAAGATAAAGAGAAGCTGGTTACAATGCCTCATCTAATCCCATGGTGTCTTGCATCCTTCACTGCTGGAGCTGGAGATGGAGATGGTACTGGTACTGGAGATGGTACTGGTACTGGTACTGGTGCTGGTGCTGATGCGGGAGCTGTCCTGCCCTGCTGTAGTCATTTCTGGTGAGTGGGAAGATGAATGATGGGTTCTTATGGCCCTGCTTCTAGATGGCAGCTCTCACTCAGCACCTGATGAAGACACATGGCACAAGCTCCCAGTCAGAGCCCAGATGGGTCTCTAAATAGCACCAGTTCTTTATGAATAGAGACATCAGATGTAATCAAGAGATTCTATTTTCACACCAGACAGCAGCATGCCAGTATGACTGGGAATGTATTTCAAGATTTTGTGTTTGAATGACAGCAACACTTTTTATGTGAGTTTGATGTTTTTTTTTATTTTTTAGTTATGCTTTTCTTACAAAAATGATTTTGGTATTCTTTACAGGTACTCATCTAATATCTACAATACCTGCCAGCATCCAGTGCTTGATAGCAATCTCCAAGCCTTCCCTGGGACGGTGTAAACCATTTTTTTGTTGTTGTTGTTATGCAAGGGGTTGATAATCACAGATGAGAGTGAGTGGGGGTTTGGACCAGGGTGTGAGAGGGAGCAGATGGGCACAACGCTGAGCAGCATTAGAGGGAGTTTATTGCTGAAAATTATACAGCCAAATATTTTCCTCCCACTCTTCCAACTGTGTGCAGATCAGCATTATGGTTGAGCTCTTAGAGCATGGCTTTAATTCACTATAGAATTTGTACAGAATTGGCTGCAGTTTTCTATTATTCAAAGGCACTATAACAGAATAGATGTTTATAATGATCTTTGCACATACATGGTAGCTTGGCAACCAGTCAGTACTGACAGTACCATTGCATCATTGGACAAGATTTTGTGAGCTAGTCATTCAGTCTGTGCTCTCTTCAGTCATAACTGCAATAAGGTTGTTCACACATTCACTCAGACTGGCCTTTTAGGACTGCTTTATAAGAAACACCTACCTGGCTTCTGTCCTCACAAGACACTTTATTAAGTACACCTGCTTGACAGGAGCACTTTATAATGTGCAGTTACAGACCAGAGACCATCTGTTTGGTGTGTTTACCCTCTGACTCATTCATCACTGGACAGTTTCTGAACACAGGACCACTGCTGACAGGATATTATTTTGGTTGGGGACCATTCAAAGCACAGCATTAAGAAGTTTGTGGGTGCAGGTTTATCTGTCACAGTGGCGGTGCTGGAGTGTTTACACGTCAGTGTCGCTACAGGGCAGGGCACTGCTAGTAGCCCTGTGGCCAGAAACTGAGCACTGATAGAGGCCTAAAGGGTAGACAGTACCAACTGTACACAGCAACAGATGGGCTATAGAGTCGAACTGTACGCCTACTATAATACAATGCTGTTTCTAATAAAGTGGATGCTGAGTGTGTAATTGGACACATACTAAGAGTTATGAGAGACAGTAGGTTATTGCATTGTTTGTTTAACTAGGTCACTCCTGGGAGTTGCTGTTTGGCACTTACCCGACACTTTCCATCCATGCAATCACACCACACCGGACCACACCACGCACTCTCTCTCTCTTTCACACACACACACACATTTCTTTTGGCCAACAACTCACACTTTCCATTCAAACACACACCTCTCTCTCTCTCTCTCTCTTTCTCTCTCTCCCTCACACACACACACACACACACACACACACACACACACACACACACACACACACATACCTAGTTCTTTTGGCCTATCACCACTCACACTTTCCATTCACACACCTCAAAATTACTTTTCACAAGCAAACGTGCCAGATACTGCTCACAGACACACACTGGCAGCTTTACCTGTCGTGTTCTCACACACGCAACCGTAATTGCACCTGCGCAATCTAATTGAACTATCTCAAACAGAGAGGGCTGCAGGTGCAAGGCAGGGCATTGACAGAAACCCAGAGATCAATTAGCTCATTTAGCCAAGCTGATGTGAATGATTAACTGGGGGGGGGGGGGGGGGGTGAGCTGGTTTCATACAGCTCTGCCAAAGTATCACTTGGATTGGAGCTTGTGAATGAACCTCACCAGTAAAACTCATCTTTGCAATCTGAACTGAACCACACACTCATGGACAGGGGGGGGGGGGGGGGGCAAGTTTAATGCACAAAGTATGGTAATATAGAGTAAGAAAATATCCAAGGGACTCTGGGATTTTATTAACAGTATATTCTCTAATTGTATGTCTGAGGAATTTCCCAAAGAATTCACAAGAGGGCACTGAAGAGAGAAATGAAACCTTTTTTTAATGAGCAATACTGTATATATAAATATATATATTGAGCTGCTGAGCTTTTAAGCAACTATAAACTCACAGAGCTAATAGACTTTTGACCAAAATTAATCTTGAATAGAAAAAAAATAAGAGACTTGAATTCAGTTCCTCAAATCTGTGCTCAATGATTTTCCCTTTTAATTTCTTGCCATTTTACTGATATCAGGCAACAAATATAAAAATAAAACACTAGTACCGAATACATTTCATGGGAACTGTGAGTTTATAATTATCATTGTGCTTGTCCTTATTGTTATTTCTGCATGAAACGTAATAGCACTATTATAGTTGTTGTAAGACTGTACGTTTAGTGAATGCCCTACTAAAATTAAATCTTCACGCATGTATACGTAACTAATTAATCTCTTCACCAGTAGCTATTAGACATTAGTATGTTCACATCTCTGAGGACATTCCAGTCACAGTGTGCCCCTTGTCTTAAATGTTGAGTCTCTGCTTCATTAACAGCACTCTTCCAGTTAATATTGACACTGCCCTGATTTTGTCACCATTTGAATTGTAAAAATATCCCCCGCCACCAAATATAGAAATGGGACAGACTGAAACCCGCACGGGTTCATTAGCATCGCGCTTCCAGCTTTCAGTCACGTTTGGCCATCGTGTGAACAGTAAGGCATGAAGGTTGAGAACAGCACTTTATCACGGTGTTTCGTCAGTGGGAGACCAGCCGTAGACTAATAGTAAGAAATGCAGGTTGATTTTAATTGTGCTCAGACGTCTTCCTGGTGCCGACTAGACACTGGTCTCCTGACGAGTTGTGTTTTTTTGAAAAATGCTTCCGTAGCGAGAATCAATAGCAGATTTGTGTTACTCTTTCAAAACATCTTTCCATTTCCTGCTGTGTATAACTGATATATCCCGTAGAAGTATAACTGACACAGCTACGACGTGGTTGTGCACTGAGCACGGTGAGCTTGTTTTATACCGTTACAGTGTCTTGAATCAAACATTTCAGGGGTAGCAAATCCCGACACACTAATTTCCTATATCAAATAATATCAGACCCTAATATCAAATAATGCTCCCAGTAAAAATCACCTCATTTTACCAGCGCGAGAGTACAAAAAAACATTTAACGGGGTGCATTGATTTGCACTTTCTTCCAATTTTTCAGCTTTCAAGTGACATATCTCCGCAAAATGAGAATCTTCTGACTCCAGCGAGTAAAAAGACGCTCCTCATCTGGAAAGTTGAAGAGTGTGACACGATAAAGCTTTACTGTAGGTTACAGCCGCTCTCTACATCAAAGTCTGACAAATGCTAGTTAGATGGATAGCCTGCCTCCGCCAGACTTCAAAAAGCTGATACACTCACAATTTCACTCGATTTAAAGGGGAAAGACGGTAAGGCATAACTGGATAACTGATTTCTAATACTGGAAATATATATCTACTCCCCAGTTACCTTAATTAGAAAACACCTATAGGTGGTATACCTTAAATATGTTTTTCTAAAAACAGCTGTTTGTTAGCTGTATTTTAGTGGTCCAAATACAGAATGCAGCTCATTATATCTGCCAGCCTCTGTGTCATTCATGATTGGTAAGTTTTTGTACACTAAGTTTTTGAGGCAGAATATTCCTAACACTGCATTAATGCTAACATGGTGACATTGCTGTGGGTGGGAAGCTTGTGGAGGTTGATCAGGTACAGCAGTGATGCTGGGATTCCTAGACGTCAGTTTCTTTGCTAGGTTATGAGTTCCACCACAAATCAGAAATTCTGTGGTCAGAAAATGACTAATGATAAAGGGACACCTGCATGGCTAACAGACCTGTGAACACATAGACTCCACAGTGTTCACTTATAGGTTGTACCTTCAAGTGCTGTTTCAAATAAAGTGTCTGGTAACTGATTGCTAATGAACAACACGCTTTGCAGGTATGAGTAGACCTGTCTGATTTAGAGGTTTGTTCAGACAAAGCCATTCACTGAGGTGAGGTTAATAATGGAACTTACTTCTTCTTCTTTTATTTGCTTGGATGCGTGAGTCCGCCTCACTAACCATCTGCAGAACTTCTAGTTTGCTTCAAGCCCGGTGATTTTAGGGACACAGTCTTATTAGACATGACTCGACTCTCGACCTGCAGAACCTGCGAGACATTCATGACTCACCGGCCACTTTATTAGGTACACCTGTCTCAGAATGCTCCCAAGACTATGTTACCTTCTCGTTGCTGCCACACTCCAGAAATGTTTATAATTTCATCTGTCCCACATATGACCCCACACAGAGCTAATTTTCCCTGTTTTATTTTCTCCACATGGCTGCCCGCCTACTCGAGGAACACTGAGATGAGGAGAGATGAGCCTTTCCTGAGATCCATCCTGGGCCAGCCACCTCCTGCTTAACCAGATATGATGGAGTATCAACCCATTGCCCTGACTAACCAGTGTGGATGGAGGATAAACCCACTACCCTCTCACCGCCCTGAATTCTCCTCTGCTATGACTAACATGACCAACCATCAAGACGTTTGGGACTGAACAGGAATTACATAAAGAACTCATGTATATAAATACACACCAAGATGGACTTTATTTATCCCTCACATCTTTTCTTTGTTTCTCTCTTTTTAAATTGTTGTCATGGTGACCGGCGTCGGCCAGAGGAGGATGGGTTCCCCCCCTGAGTCTTGGTTCCTCTCAAGGTTTCTTCCTGATGCTCATTGCCACTGTCGCCCTTGGCTTGTTCACTGGGAGTTTGGATTCGGACACTTGTAAAGCTGCTTTGTGACAACAACTGTTGTATAAAGTGCTATTTAAATAAAATTTGATTTTATTTGATTTGATTTGACCTGTAAAACTGCTCATTAACGGAAATGTTGAATCAGCCAATCGCACAGCAGCAACTCAATGCATTTTGGCATGTAGACATGGCCAAGACAATCTGCTGCAGTTCAAACTGAGCATCAGAATGGGAAAGAAAGGTGATTTAAGTGACTTTGAACGTGGCATGATTGTTGGTGCCAGATGGGCTGCTCTGAGTATTTCAGAAACTGCTTATCTACTGGGATTTTCACGCAGAACCATCTCTAGGGTTTACAAAATGGTCTGAAAAGAGAAAATATCCAGTGACCGGCAGTTCTGTGGGTGCAAATGCCTTGTTAATGCCAGAGGTCAGAAGAGAATGGCCAGACTGGTTCGAGCTGATAGAACGGCAACAGTAACTCAGTTGTTACAACCGAGGCATGCAGAAGAACACGTCAAACCTTGAGGTGGATGGGCTACAGCAACAGAAGACCACACCAGGTGCCACTCCTGTCTGCTAAGAACAGGAAACTGAGGATACAGTTTGCACAGGCTCACCAAAATTGGACAAAAGAAGATTGGAAAAACGTTTCCTGATGAGTCTCGATTTCTGCTGTGACATTCAGATGGTAGGGTCAGAATTTGACGTCAACAACATGAAATCATGGATCCATCTTGCCATGTATCAATGGTTCAGGCTGGTGGTGGTGATGCAATGGTGTGGGAGATATTTTCCAGGCACACTTTGTCCCCATTAGTACCAGTTGAGCACCGTGTCAACGCCACAGTCTAGAGTATTGTTGCTGACCATGTTCATCCCTTTATGACCACAGTGTACCCATCTTCTGATGGCTACTTCCAGCAGGATAACACGCCATGTCATAAAGTGTGAATCATCTCAGACTGGTTTTTTGAACATTACAGTGAGTTCACTGTACTTGAATGGCCTCCACAGTCACAGATCTCAATCCAATAGAACACCTTTGGGATGTGGTGGAACGGGAGATTCGCATCATGGATGTGCAGCTGACAAATCTGCAGCAACTGTGTGATGCTGTAATGTTAATATGGACCAGACTCTCTGAGTAATGTTTCCAGTACCTTGTTGAATCTATGCCACAAAGGATCAAGGCAGTTCTGAAGGCAAAAGGGGGTCCAACCCGGTACTAGCAAGGTGTACCTAATAAAGTGGCCGGTGAGAGTATTTCCACCAGTGTCTGCACCGAGGCAACAGACTGGCAACATGACTTTACTCTCAGCTTCCTCTTACACAGAGCGACCAGCAGCCCCAGTCTGTCTAAGTGAAGCTATTTAATCTAATTAGCTCCCTGTTGTTACTGATTCAGCAGCAGGTCTCCTGCACCGAAGGTAAAGAGGAAGCAGTGTATTAGAGCCACACTGCTCTTTCACCTCCACAAATACCACTAAATATGCATACAGGTAGACAAAAGAGAGCTAGAGACACAGAGGGAGTGGGGCTGTGGTGATGGCGTACATGCTACATGCATGTCTACTAAACCCTATGAAGTAAGAGCTCTTCACTTTCCTGATTATCAGAGAGGGCCGTGCTGTTTACATGGCCTTTCATCTGTTATTCATAGGTCGGTTACATGAGTCCGTGCGCGTGTGTGTGTGTGAGTGCACGCACACGTGTGTGTACAAAACACAGCAAGGAGGGCTCCAAAGGGCTAACAGGAGTGGCCAGACATTTGTTATAAGCTTGACTTATGCTAGCAGGGTCACGGCTGAAGAGTTCAGGTCCAGACTGGAGAGGGAAACGCAGACATTTCTGAAGGAAAACGAAGGGTCCTTTATTACTGAAAAAAGAACTCAGCAGCTCAGCAGATGTATTTTGTACTGAACATTTGGAGGAAGAGGCTTGAATGGGAGTGTGTGGACCACAGGAGAAGTGGAGAAGGTAGAACATAGTGTGAGAGAAAAGGAGAATGGAAGAGAGATTAACCCATCTCCAGATACATGTATCAGATACATGTACTTACTATAGTCTTAAGGACAGAAAGAGAGAGAGAGAGAGAGAGAGAGAGAGAGAGAGAGAGAGAGAGAGAGAGAGAGAGAGAGAGAGAGAATGAGTTTGTGTGTTTTAATCAAATCCAAATTGGGGGTCTAAAACTCTGGAGTCTTATTGTACAGTGACAGCTTGCAGTTGCTAGGTAACTACTGTGGAAAACCCTGATCCTGAAGTATTTAGAGCAGATCATTAAGCACAAATTTCCACTCAGACAGACATGCAGGGCTTATAATGAGCACTAGCGCAAAAGTTAAGAATAATGGAGTTCAACTTTATCTTATGACCTGCCTCCCCTGCACAGACCCTCTCAGTTCTCTCTAATGCTATGGGGAAAATAAATGTGAATGGGATTGAAATGACCCAATCACTGTCATTTCTAAATATTGTTGCCTTGCCATTATTTTATGTTATGAGGAATTACTTTATTGACTGATCCCTGGTACGGAGGTTACAGGCAACAGAAGAGGCAATGCCACACAGAGTGGGTTGAGAAGGTGTGTATTATTAGACTGCATGGACTAACGTTGAGAAAGAAGGCTTTGTTCCTTGTCTGAGTCTCTATGCTTTAAACAGTGCTGTTACAAAGCCCCCCCCCCCACACACTCCTCTCTCTCTCACGCACACACACAGACATTCACACACACTCCTCTCTCTCACACATACATGCACACACACTCCTCTCTCTCTCTCACGCACACACACAGACATGCACACACCCCTCTCTCTCACACATACATGCACACACACTCCTCTTTCTCTCTCTCTCTCTCTCTCTCTCTCTCTCACACACACATACACACACACTCCTCTCTCTCTCACGCACACACACAGACATGCACACACACTCCTCTCTCTCACACATACATGCACACACACTCCTATCTCTCTCTTTCTCTCTCTCTCTCTCTCCCACACACACACACACATGCACACACACTTCTCTCTCTCTCTCTCTCACACACACACACACACACACACACTCCTCTCTCTCTCTCTCTCTCTCTCTCTCTCACACACACACACACACACACACACACACACACTCCTCTCTCTCTCACACACACATGCACAAACACTTCTCTCTCTCTCACACACACATGCACACACACTCCTTCTCTCTCTCTCTCTCACTCACACACACACGCATGTAGACACACTCCTTCTCTCTCTCACACACACCACACACACACACACACACACAGACACACACACACACACACACACACACACACACATGCACACTCATTCTCTCTCTCACACACACACATGCACATACTCCTTCTCTGTCTCACACACACACATGCACACACTCGTCTCTCTCTCACACACATATGCACACACACTCATTCTCTCTCTCTCACACACACATATGCACACACTCATTCTCTCTCTCTCTCTCTCTCTCTCTCTCTCTCTCTCTCTCTCTCTCTCATGAGCCTAATCTTGCCCTCTAAACACAACCAACAGATGGGGGAGTAAATGTGATGTCATGTTTTTGGGCCGAAACACAGAGATGTTCTGGAAGACGGTACTTGTGATCACCTTGTCTTCAGTATGCATATTGGAGGGAACAAGGAAACTAAGGAGAATATGAGTTGAACATAATCTGATTATGCCTTGCTCATATCAATTTCGTCATAATCTGAAAATGTAACATAATATGGATTTCTATACAATACCTGAAGATAAACAGATATTTTCAATTATGCAATGATTAGTGGAGTCTCTATTTTCTTCATTCTGATATTTTAGTATTTATACATTACACAGCATAAGATATACATCTAAGCAAATGTTATACATAGTGATATACATCTGTATTCTGTATGATGAGGTCTGTACATGGACAGACCATAGAATTATTAGTCTTTGGGAGAATTATTACACATTTACATACAGAAAGAACACCAATCAAAAAAATAAACTTCCATATAATGCACAATGCATTATACTTTACACCTTATACTCTACACTTTTCCCTGCACGTGTGAATACACTGCATTGCTGCATGGCTTATGCAGATCAGAAGATATGCGTGAGACAACTGTCTGCATTTGTGCTGCACACGTGAGGGAAGGAGAGCCCAACACGTGCGTTTGGTTTCTGGTTTTGGTGGTAACCGAGACGTCCGTCTCTGACCCTGTTTCAAAAGACGTCTGTCTTGCGGAGTGTCTGCCGGAGAGGGATTAGGTGCTTCCTGTGTTATCGTCGGGCTCCCAGACACTTCTTCATAGGAGGGGGTAATGCTTTTAAAGATGTTCATTTAAATTAGCTACATTTCGAGGTCAGATCTATTGCTCTTTGTCTACAAGAAAGCACAGATGTACTTCCTTTTCCTTTAACTCCACATGACATTTTTGAGTGGAACTAGTATAGTGTTTACTGTTGGGTCTTCGCAGGCAAATGTCAGCAAACCATCCCAGTGTTCACCACATTTGGCTTCTTGATTATACTTTGTTGATGTACAGCAAAAGACACATAATTATTCTGCTCTTTGTTTGTCTGTGTTTGTTTGTATGTCTGTCTCTCTCTGTCTCTCATCTACCAATCTACAGACTCACAATAAACTGGTTGCATCATGGCCAGAGAATCAGGATATGTTCATTTAATTTGGATGAGTGGCTACATTCATGAGACAGAAACACAGGTTTTGGGATCAGAAATCTTCATCTTCCTCCCTTTCCTATCTAAAGAAATGCCTACCTTCAAAAATCTCTGTTCAGTCAATGCACAGTGATGTACTGCAACAAGAGATTGACACTACTGACCAAATGTTACTGATATTAAACAATGGGACTGAAGAAACTTGACAAAATCTCCTCAAATGACTACTGAGTTCTTGTTCAGTTTTTATCTGGTCACAGAAACTTACACAGCTGATCTGGGTTCAGTTTGCGTGTGAGAGCTTGTGCACAAATTTGCGGTCTGGCCGCAGGTGCAGAGCCCATCTGCACTTCCCTCTGGGGAGGAGGCAGCTGCTGGGGGTGAGATATTTCCCCACGTGTCTGGCTTGGAGACCAAGCCTACACTAATACAATCAACATCACTGCCCTGATGATTAGGTGCGTTCTCAGGCAGGGAGGAGGAGGTGGGGAGGGGTGTTGGGGAGAGGAAGTGATGCTTCGAGTAAGAGGACAGGGAAAGAGAGGATGAGGAGATGTCGTTTCATTACATTCTACTACAATCTGCCAGTACTGCACATTTCCAGGCAAATTAAGACGGTTGAAATTAAACAGATATTAACTGATATATTTCCGCAATTTGCCTAAAGAGTTATTAATTATGAAATATAGTTAGATCATTATTTACTCTATTTCACTTTATTTTATGATAGTGGTAACAGCAGTCACATATAAATGTGATGCGATCACATTTAAAACTGCATTTAAAGTGACTGAGACAGTCACCCAACACCTGCCCACGAACCCACCCAACACCTGCCCACGAACCCACCCAACACCTGCCCACGAACCCACCCAACACCTGCCCACGAACTCACCCAACACCTGCCCACGAACCCACCCAACACCTGCCCACGAACCCACCCAACACCTGCCCACGAACTCACCCAACACCTGCCCACGAACTCACCCAACACCTGCCCACGAACCCACCCAACACCTGCCCACGAACCCACCCAACACCTGCCCACGAACCCACCCAACACCTGCCGACGAACCCACCCAACACCTGCCCACGAACCCACCCAACACCTGCCCACGAACCCACCCAACACCTGCCCACGAACCCACCCAACACCTGCCCACGAACTCACCCAACACCTGCCCACGAACCCACCCAACACCTGCCCACGAACCCACCCAACACCTGCCCACGAACCCACCCAACACCCTGCACGCCCACGGCAACAATACACCACGCTCAATAGAGTCATTACCGCAAGATTTACCAAAAAGCTTTTTTTTTTAAGATCTCGAACTTGTGAAACACGACCAGTGAATTCTCCTTCGACTATGGTTTCGATGCAGTCAGTGGCACGAGACTGCACTGAGTCGTCATTCCGTTTCGTTTTCATGATGCATTTTTTAATTTGCGACGTCGTTTAGGTCAATTCAGATTCACGCTGTCGAAATCAAGGGCTTTCAGCAGGAAGCAGGAGAGCTGGTGAGGGCCACGTGGAGCACGCCCACTGCAGCATGGCCACGGAGGGCACACAAGATCTGCTCCACTCCCCGACCACAGGAGAGTATACACAGGCAAACACATTGCATCACTGCAGAGTCAACGTTCTAATTTTAGCATCCAAATCTGAGCTACTGCTCGCAGTACGGGAAAACAAGGCCATCAGAACTACACACTGCCTGAAGAGATTTCGGATCATTTAGCAGATGAACAGATAGACGCAGAGAGCCTGTTTAGCGGTCAGTCTGTTTTAACCAGGAACAGGCAGCCTCAGCCCCAAAGTGCTGGTGTGGCAGGTTCCACTTGTTTAATCAGCTGGTGCGAGTCTTCAAACAGAGCTCTTGGGCTCCTTCTTGGTTGAAATGACAACCTGCTGTCACACCGGTTCTTTGCAGGTCAGATTGCAGACCTGTGATTAAACCTCTAAGCTATGGGACTCCAACTGACAGCTACTCAGGAGTTACATCAGTGGTGTGTTAGGTGTTATAACTGTATAATTAGGTAGCTGAGAACCAAATTTACTGCACTAATCAAGGGATAATGAGAGCCATTCAATATGTAATAAAGCTGTACCAACTCCTAATGATATTCTACATTAACAGCAGATTGGTACAATTACATGGGCCTAAGCAATACGAGAAGCATAAACAATACGGGAAGCCAAAATTGTAAAAGGTCAAATCAAGAAATATGATTAATGCTGTATTTTCATATTCACTGTCCTTCCACAGCCAATACGACATCATCATGTACAGTGAATCAATACATTTATTTTCTGTGCCAACTTTTAAGATCAGGAAGTTACACCAAATAAGCATAGATTTTATTATATGAAAATGCTGATACTGACAAAAAAGATGAATAAAATTCCAGTTATCTGGCACACAAGGAATAAGCCATTTTATTAGTGGTATTATCATTACAGTTCTAGATTCCTGTCAGACTGATATCCAGACCTCCTCTCATCCCTAAATCCTACTCCACTGATGCTCAGTGTTCACATCACAGGTCCATGTGGATATGGCTTATAGTTATATCCAAATATACACTACATCTGATACATACTGTGTAGGTCATTTTACTTGTATTTAGTTATGGAACAGACTGAGATCATTTCCAACTTAATAGTTGGAAAAAAACCCCACACATCTTCCACACAATGATGCAAATATCCACACTCCCACATGAAACCTTTCTCTCTCTAACAGAATAGGTAAAGGTGTATTTGTGTCTTATATTGCCTGTGCAGGTCTTGACATAACTAAACTCAGAAAAAATCGTTAATGTATCTGAGAACAACTGAAGCAATCTTAAAAAAAAAAACTGAAGAAATCATTGACTTTAACTTTCTCTTCAAATGCCTGGCACTGAATGTCCTGCTCTTGAGAATTGGACCATTTGAAACTTGCACGTGGGGTCCAAGGTGGTGTAATGAGATGGAGAAGGGGGTGGAAGGAGAGGAAGACAGAGAGAAATCATACAAGGCTACAAAGGAAGGCTGCAATCTATTCTGCAAACATAAGTACAGCGACACACTTTGTGGATTAGTGGGGTATACAGTATCTACAAGAGCTTTACTTCTGGTTATCTTGATATATGGTCACACGGCACCTGTGACCAACAGGGCCACGGTGTGAACACTCCCATAGTTTAACACAGACTCCATCATCTCCTCACCATGGGGCTGCTGACGGGACAGTAAACAGCAGCAGGTGCCCAGATCTCCATGGTGATAGACAAAAGCTCAGGAAAGAGAGAGCTGCTTGGTCAGAGTGCATTAACGGGATTTAGACACTACTTCACCACTTCAGAAGATCAAGCAATCAAGTACTCTGAGTCTACCTTACAGTTTCAGAGAGAGAGGGGGGGAGAGAGAGAGAGAAAGAGAGAGAGACAGAGAGAGGGAGAGAGAGATATACTTTAATATACTTTATAATAAATCCTAGCTAATAAATGTGAGTGGATGTGTATTACTGCTGTGGTTATGAAACAGAAGGCATTTGCTTATTTTTTCTTCTAAGTACCCTGAAGTACTATTTGGTAATAAGGTAATATAATTTTACAACAGTCTGTTTGCAATGGGTCATACGTGCAAACCACCGAAATCATTTCAACAGTACAATAATAAAGCTGATTCTTGTCGACATGTGTATCACGGAAGGAATACATGTTATGGTACAACACAATACTTCAATTCCTCTGAGGTCAAGTTCTGGATTTAGTTTTTAAGAACTGGTTATTATAGTCAACCAGTGTGCCTAAAGTGGTTAAAGAGAGTTTTGTACAGTATTAGTTATTGCTCTATTTAAGATACATTAATGTGAAGGCCATGCTTGTTTTTGCATGAGGTGTAATGCAAATAAATAAATGTTAACTAAAAGATGTGGAATTATCATATCAAGACGACCCCCATTTGATTTCCATCTAGACAACCTTTTTGAATTAGGGTAGATGGGGTGTTGGGGGTCAATGGTGCTGTGTATGCTCACATATTCCTGTTATACATTTTCATTCGTTTATTTCTTGTAGTTCATGGTTAATGGTTCCAAAATACATTAAAATGCATTTAGGTTTTTTTTCGGTCTAAAAAGAAGTCTTGATTAAATGTCCTACACCCTTGCAGAAGAATGTAATTCTATTGTGAAAATCTCAAAAATAACTATGGACAAATTGAGACTACAGAAAGAAGGTAATATATTTAAGGCTAATATTTGTGTCTATTACCTCTCTCTAACTAGATCAAACATGCATTTAACATAATCTTAGTTCACACCAAACAACAAAAACCTAAATGAAATAAATAAATACCAGGCATGAATAAGTGTCCACTGCATAAGCTTATGGCTTCATAGTCAGATGTCCAGTTTGTATTCATCTTCTTGGCAAGTTTCATTCACTGTTTAAATACACTATACACAAATTGTCATGCCTGACAAAGAGAGAAAAAAAGCGCATTACCCATGCACGTGATGTTCCGTTCATGCCAGACTGTGCTTATAATCACAACAACCTGAAGACTGTTCACTGCATGTGGACCCACACACATGAACAAACTGTGTGGCGATAAGTTATCCAGCTTAATACGTACAGCAGGCATACGTGTCTACACTACATTATCGCTGAGTTTGGGGGCTTGATCACACAACCTAATGGAGAGGAACAGTGAATGTGCATCCAGAGAACTGCTCTCTCCTATGTGAAGCGGTCAGAGTTCATCTTCCGTAATTTGGGGGGCAGATGTCCGTCCATGCGTCCCCCGCTCCCGGTCCCGCCCCCGGCCAACCTCTGCAGCTTGGGCGGCAGGTCTGCCACTGATTTGCTGATGGGCTCATTGGCCATCTTGGCAGCTTTGGAGACCTGCTTCTCGTCAGACACGCCTGGCACGGAGCTGATTCTCTGGAGCTTCATGGGCAGGTCTCCCAGGCTGTAGGTCATCTCTGACGTGGTGGAGCTCATGCGGAGAAGCTTGCGGGGCAGCCCGTCACGCCCCGTCATCCGCTGCAGCTTGGTGGGGAGCTTGGCGCTCCCCTCAGCATCCTCCAGCAGCTCCAGGCAGTCCAGGGAATTGTTCTTCTCGCCGCTATTGCACAGCGACGGTGCCGCGAGCGGAGAGGATATGAGCAGGGCCTCCTCCTGTTCCTTCACACTGTAGGGCGGTGTAGGCACTTCGAAGGTGGCGTGGAACTGCGAGTAGTCCACCTTGAAGAAGCCCTCCTCCAGGGAGATGACTGGGTAGAACCGGTGGCCCCACAGTACCTCATCCTCCGTATATGAAGTTCGTGCTTGGCAAGTCATGCCTGTTACGGAAGAGACAGACATGCTAAAATTAATCATTCAAACAGAAACATGAGCCTTGTGTCTTCTATACTCGGTGGGGATCACTATTCAAAACCTTAATGGAAGCCATGATAACACAATTAATTACTCACAATTCATCAAGCAGAAATGGAAATCTTTCTCAGTTGTTCATAACAAAAGCTGTCACAATGACCCAGCACTGTCTTTGTTAAGCCACTGAATATTGATGGAAAAAGCACCTATGAATTCACTCATCCAAACAGTAAGTTATTTCCATACAAACTCATTGTTTAAAACTATTTTGTACTGTGTATTATGTTCATATTTCTTCTTAACTACAAAACACATATGAGGTGGCAAAAAAAAAAAACTCTACACTATAAACAATGATTGTAAATGTGCAATAATGAGATTATAGGAGCATTAGTTAAACCCCTGGGACGAGTTTTTACATTCCACATCCAATTATTCATTTGGCTACCTGCCAAAGGACTTCGACAAGAAATCCGAGACAAAAGTCTCCTAGAGTGACACTACAGCCACACTACAAGCAGTGCTTAAGCACGGGATATTTTGCACTCACCAAAGCATTTGCATAGATGCACACCAACAAACATGTACTCCCACATGGACAGAAACAACTGTGTTAAGATACTAAGCACAAAACAAAAAGAACAGAAAAAAAGATGATGATTTATCACAAGATAAAGATAAAAAACTTCAGATAAAATTTTCAGTGAAATTCAGCTGACTATTTTCTGGGTTTTTCTTCACATGTCCTATATTTTCCCCCTTATGCAGTCGTAGCCAGTGTGCAGGATTCTTACACGTCTGTGCTGTGTCTTGCAGCTGTGCCACCCATCTGGCAAGCTGAGGTCCAGCACGCTGGTGTGAGTGCAGCCATCACCAGGTCTGTCCAAACTGCAGAACGCAACAGAAGGCCCTGCTTCTCTGGCCCGCCATGTGACCGTAGCAACAGCCAAGAAGCCGCACGTGACTGAAGGACAGGGGATGTGGTCATCCTCCCTCCCAGTGATGCTGCAGCTTTACTGGGTCCCGCAGGAGTCCTGACCAGGCTGATGGAACAGCTGGAAGTGGAACTCAAACTGTTTCAGTCTTCTCAGTTTTTTGTCTTTTTTATGACTTTCATCATTTTATAAAGGTAGACCAAATCATAATGTAATAGTACTGCAGCTAATGCAGCAAAAAATATTCAAAAATATTCTAAGTCAATATAGAAAATAATAGGCAACCCTTTAATGAAAAATTGGTTTAATTGAACATATATAACCACCTTCATAGTCATTGAAGAGATGACTTCCCTTTCTTTTTTTTGCCTCCTTTTTGAGGCAAAACTGCCTCGTCTACCTATCTCAGCATTCCCTTACCGAGGAACAAATTCAATTACTGAACCTCTCACTCATAATTGCTCAGGTCACAACAGGCAATGAATGCAAATTCAGTCAGTGACAGCGCTCTTAATCTTTCCCTCACGCAACCGACAGAGCTCCATCTTGACCTCGCCACGTCACAACAAATAGCAGAAGATTAAGATAATCAAATGACTTGAGCCAAAATCTCTTAACAGTTCTGCTAAGAGGCCAGGACTACGGGGACTGCCTTTAAAAGATTAGGTCAATAATAACACCCCATCTTTATGCATATTTCATACTGAATGATAGCGTCACTGCTTTTGCGGTAAGCGCAGCACCAAGAGGAAACATTAAAGAGGCACACACACACACCCACACACACACACACCAGGTCTTCCTCACGGGCTAAACGAAAGAAGAAACTCTTGCACAAAAAAAACGAAACACTTCTAAAAAATGAAGAAAATGAAATGTGAATTCTGTTTGATAAATGATAAAATTTTACATTCTCAGACATGAACTAAATCCAGTTTTGATTTGTTTGGCCCAAACCCTACCATAGACGTACACAAGGCAAGATAAAACTGGGAAAAGCTATATATGAAGAAAGTAATATGAAAGGGTCAAATAAATCAATTCCTTCACATCAAGAGTAGCAAAGGCCTAGGCTATCAGTTGAGCACAGGCTTCTTTATTCTCACAGAGTTTTACTGGTTTGGTGTTATAGCATTACCACTTTCATGAAGTACAAAATTACTTTCAGACGAATGCTCATCAAAAATCCATTTTGCTTTCATGGCTGTTCCTGCTCCCCACTGTAGTGTGAAATACACCAAAGTGATGGAGCAGACAGACCCTGTGGGCAGACAACTCATTTATTCATTTACACGGATTGAACAAAGAGACATTTTACAAAGCTAACAGATTTCATCAGTGGTCATGAGAACAAAATTTTTGGAATTACCAAATGCCACAGAGGTGCTCATGGTCAAGAATAACAGCTCTTGTGAGCTGAAGCCATTCACATAGCTGAAGGCTTCATTCTTTTCAAGGTAGCTAGCTACAGTAGATGATCATCAAACGCAAATATCACATAACGAGCCTTAATTGCTCTCTTCCTAACTCTGCTGTAACTGTGAGTGCAGCCTGGAGACTTTCTGCTTCACGTAACTGGTTTCTCAAGAGAGTAAAGATCTCTTTTCAGAGGATAATTAACGCTGCAGTATAACTATAAGGTTATAACGGTGTTCTCAAGGCCACAGCTAACGGCTAACAGACGAAGCCACAGATGTGAGAGGAGGAACGCCGCATGTAGTTTAGGGCACACCGCGTCGTTTCTGCCTCATTTCTCCAGAGAAAGTGGTTCATTCACAGGAATATTCCGAGCTAGAACACCGACATTATTGGGACCAAAGGCAAAGACACCAACTGAGACCTGGCGCTAGGGATCAGAAGCCTGATCGGCTGGTGCTGTGTATTTGCTTGCGGCCTGCCAAAAAGAAGGCAGACATCATTTACCAACAATGCTCGGGAATATGACACATCAGAGGCAAATTGTTTTGTTTTGTTTTTTTTTTTTGGTTGTGGTGGTGTTTTTTTTTTCTTTGTACAAAGGAACACCTGTCATCTAGGAAAAAAAGACATTACTCATCTCGACTAGAGAGAGATAAAAAGAAAAAAGAGACTATAAAAAGGGGAGAAATACATGAAAAGATGGCGGTGGGGTGGTCAATTTCAGCCACGAATTGAATGCAACAAATTCAGGGCAATACAATACAATATCATATTATTACCGTTTTGTATAACTGAGCCTATTATTAAACCAATAAAGCAAGCGTATGGGATCAGATGTATGACATTTATTATTCATGATGCATCATGAACCTGACAGAAGACTAAACCAACCCTCCCGCAGCAAATTAGAACAAATCAAAACAAATTATCCGTTCTTTCTCTCTCTCTCTCTCTCTCTCTCTCTCTCTCTCTCTCTCTCTCTCTCTCTCTCTCTCTATCTATCTATCTATCTCTCTCTCTCTCCATAATTACAATTTGAATAAAGCCAATTCAGTTGGACTTAATTCTCATTCATTTTTTATTAGTCCTATGGCCTTTGAGACAGTAGGTGCTGTTAGAAGAGAACTAAAAAATAACATCAATTTATTTCACTTAGGGGAAAAGAACTTATGTAATCAAGACTACAACAGTGTGTTTCTATGGAAACCTAATCCTACAAGCATGCACATGTAAAGCTGCTATGATCAGCATTGTATGAGTCTTGTGTTTGGAGGTGGTCTCCAGAAAAAATATGCATGCAAACACACACACACACACACACACACACACACACACACACACACACACACACACACACACACACACACACACACACACACACACACACACACACACACACACACACATTTATTTCCTAGAGAGAACACTGCCATCTTACCATTTGAAATTTGAAAAGCCTGACCCATGAGTGGGATGAGTGCTTTATCACCACGACCACCACTAACAACAACAACAACAACAACAACAACATTATCTTGGCTTTGAGGAATAATACCAACATACAAACTCAGCGTAACATGTTTGTGTTTGGACAGTGTTCAGTACTTATATAATTTATAGCAAGCATTATAAATCTTTGAAAGGATACAACTTAATACATAAGCCGATCTCTCTTAGCTTCTCTCTCTCCTTCTCTCACTCTCTTTTTCACACACTCTTTCCCTCTCTCTTACATTCTCTTTGCTGTATCTTTACGTCACTGTCCCTTTCTCCTGAGGCTAAGGTGGTTGAGAATGAGCAGTTGATGACAACAGAGAGAAAATTAATCAAGCCAGACTCTCCCCTGAGCCCTGGACCCCCCCCCCCCAACCCCCCCCAACCCCCCCCCCCGGACACTCACTCATACAATTACAGACCACCTGATTTCATTCGCACACTGAGGAAGAGGAACCGAACTCTCTAGGACCACCTAATCACACAGGAAGTAGCTGTTACTGCTGATGTGAGAGTCAGTATTTAATACATTTTTCTTTGGTGAAAAACACCAATGAAATGGTAAAGATGAAGAAATAGTTTAATTGGATAAAATTAAGGAATTGAACTTGGAAGTAACACTGGAAAAAAAAACAAAGAAAGCATCACAGTGAATTACAGGTTATAAAGCAGCAGCAAGGAGTTTGACAACAGAGCAGAGAACAAACAACAGAGCACCAATAAATAAAATTGCTGTTTGCCTGTGTGGTGATAAATCACCATCATTAATAATCAATCTCACAGGGTTACTTTCTTTTTGCTTATATATTACTGCGTCAACTTTTGCTTTGTTCTCAATTCAAAATCAACGTCTGTGCTGCTCTGTGGTGTTGCTGCCGATTTAGACAACGATGATGAGACACGAACACATTAAACGTGCCATGAGGAAGAACGCAACTGTTGATACCAGACCGCTCGCCCCCGTCCACACCGCACCGTTACAGTCACTAAACTCTGATGAAGCTTTTGGTGGGGTTATGAAGCCATTTCTATTGAAAAGCTTTTGTATTCTTTGCAGTGGGTAATAGTAAAATGCACCACCTTGTTTATTTATTTATTTATTTATTTATTTAATCAATTTGTTTATTTTTTATGTTTGTTTTTATGCTTATGATATTTACTCAAGTGTGTAAATGATCTAATGAAAATAAAAACTTATTTGAATGTTGGCAAAGACTGGACTGAACTCTCAGGAATGGCCCTGTCAACATTACTTGAGCATGCAGTGATTGTAGCACCTTTAAACCGAGAAACCGAGGACCAGATCCTAACCAGCATCCACATGCAGCCTTATACATGTGAGTTACATTCAACACACCACATGGTTATTGTATTATCGTAAGATATAGTTCTATAGCACTAAGTATAAGTATTTTATCCAGTTAGACAGAGAAGTCACAAATGTCCATAATGTGCTTTAGTACAAGCAGGTGTCCTATGCTGTAGAGATATTTGCTATGTAGATGTTTTTCTTATTGGCACCTCCTGTCCTCCTGTCACATGTGAACCAAGTCTCCATCAGATCCCAGCTGCTCAGAGAGTCCAGTATGGGCCCGTGGCTCTACGTCACAAAGACACACGGTGCATTTACGCACAGCACTTCACAGAGCCATGGAGCTGAGAAGAGAGGTGGGATGGGGTTGAATGAGATGGCTGGAGGAATGAGAGAAATTATGTGTTATGAGGAACGGTATGAGAAAGAGAGAGAGACAGAGACAGACAGACAGAGACAGACAGACAGAGTGAGAGAGAGAGAGGGATAGAAGAGCAGGAGTGGGGGAGTGATAAGAAGGTGAAGTTATCAGCACCTTGCAAGCCTAGCACAAAGCAGGTATGTGTAGAAATTGTGTCATACCGGGACAGGTCATCCACATGACAATACACCATTTCTGAGTTCACCTACTCCAGGACTAAAAGGGAGTTCATGATGCATAACCAGCACGTATTTTGAGGATTAAAAAATAATATCCATGTATTCTTATCAAGTACTATACTGCATGATCATTTATTTTTAGTGCTGTCAATTCCAGGTGCCGCGATTAAAAGTCCTTACCAGGATTTTGCTCAGGCTTCCTGGATTGTGTTGATTCCACTAATTTTACCTGGATTGCTAATTAGAAAATCTAGCAAGCTTGAGCAAAATCCTGGTGAGGACTTTTAATCGCGGCACCTGGAATTGACAGCGCTATTTATTTTACATATGGGCAAATAACATGATGCCGATACATGACAGAACTAATGCATACATAAATAAAACATACAACCTTTATACACACTACCAGTCAAACATTTGGACAAATCTGAGTAAATGTATATTCTCAATAGTAAAACACACATACACACACACACACACACACACACACACACACACACACACACACACACACACACACACAATTTTAAATGCACCTTCAGCGAACAGCTGAAGCAGTTTTATTTCAGAACTTTAGTTCCTCACTCTACAAGTCCTCTGCATATGTGAGAATGTTTTCAGGAATGACAGGAAAGCATCATAGGTTAGTCACCTTAATCTCATTCTGTTTCCTGTCCTTTGACACCTGACCCAGTTCATAAAGGGCTCCATAATTAGCTGATGAGTTGAACATGAGATCCTAAGGGAACTTGTAAACTGTTTGTATTAATTACACAAAAATAATTAGTCCCCTCAGATCTGGTTTATGGCTATATAAACACAGCCAGGACATTACAAGAAGCACAAACAGCACAAATGCTAAAAAAAATAAACTAAAATGTATCACTACTGCAACAAAACAACAACTGCTGAAAAGGTAGTGATGTTGTATATAGATTGAATGTGCACCTGTGTGTGTGTGTGTGTGTGTGTGTGTGTGTGTGTGTGTGTGTGTGTGTGTGTGTATGAGATAAAGAGAGATGGGGGGGGGGGGGGGGGGGGGGGGAGAAAGACAAACAGAGAGAGAGATGGAGACTGGGAAGTGCCCATAGAGTAGGGAGAGAAAGAAAGAAAAAATTAGAAAGAAAAAGAAAGAAAGAAAGAAAGAAAGAAAGAAAGAAAAAATAATTTAGACAGGAAGGCATATGTCAGGAGTTTTTTCTAGCTTTTTTCAAAGCTTTGACAGGCGTAGCATTACACTGGGACAAAAATAGCTCACCTCCAGAAGAACTGCTTCACAAAGGTGGCTACCTCGCTGAAGCATGCGCCTATGTGTTTATCCGTGATCGATTAATGCTGTCTTTAGAGACTCTCGCACCTGACCGATCAATGGTGCCAGTAACTCAGGCACTAAAAGCAGAATGCAGAAGATACCAGACATTTAAACTACTAGCCTAGCAGCCTCCATTGGCCTCAGAGCACACACACTTCAATGTGCGGACTGACAGCATTCTAATGAAGGGATATAACAAAAGCCCTTTAGACTACACCCATAATTTTACACTTCATAATGAGGTTTAAATTCTGATTTGTCACTTGCACAACCACTGTAGAATTTCAATCACAAAGCATACATAACAGTTGCATAAGCATTTGGTGGCCATTCACGTTGTTTCCTTCAGTCAGGAGCTAACAAGCGCTGTATGGTCAAGTGTGAAGAAGCACAGTCATTGTGTAGGCCTGCTGATACCAACGTGGTCAGTGTGGATGTGCGGCGAACCAACTTTTGAACGTACAAGACAAACTACAACTCCCAACGTACAAAACAAACTACAACTCCCATAGTCTCGCACTCCTTTTTGATCTTTGGTGTTAATACATGGCTGTTCTTAAATCTCTGGGCACAGCAGTAACCCTCGTCACACGCAGTTGGGGACTGTTTGTGAGCCCATTGCCCATTGTTTAAATGGGAAATGAATGTGTATTATCTTCTTCGGTTAGATGAACATATTTAGTCTTGCTTTACAGCAAGAACTGTGTACAGGGCTTTGATTTGGAAAAAGATCAAAGAGTTCATTGCCTTCATTTTATCGTTAGTCTAGCGGCTGCCAAGTGGATATTCCCCAATTCCACTCACCTCATCACTCCCTCTTGGTCCTCTGACAGTTCCTGGGTTGTTATTTAAAGGATATAAAATCACAGTATGAAAATGCACAAGCTTGTAGGATTGCATACGATTCGTTATTTCAGTTCTTGGCTAATTCACAAGTCATAAACTGATGAATGATTTCAATGGATACTTTCTCTTAATTGCTTTGAGAGCATGAGTTAAATGATGTTAGTAAACCAACTATAGCTTTAATTATCATGGATAACAATTCCCTGTAAGATGTGCCACTAGCCTGTGTGCATCTACACTAAACCCTTAGCTCCTTAAATCAACCAAACGTTCATTTGTTTGGATCGCTTTAATCAAACTGTAATTTTATACAGTTGATCTTAGATGGCTGCCCACTGCACACAAGTAATAGAGCCTCCTGGCAACAGCCTATTTGTAGATAATGTTGGGTCACACAGCAGAGTGTAGCCAGACCAGCAAAACTGTAATAATTAGACCATAGCTTATATGTGTTTAATATAGCACGCAGATTAATTCATTAATTAAATGATCATATGTGGGACACGTCCATTCTCCTTGTGCTCTGCAAGCACAAAGCAGTAAGGTATTAAACCCGACAAAATGTAAAACTTTATAGCCGTGCCAGCTACCGCGCGTCGCTTTGTAGATGAATTGCTGCTGTGAGCGTACAGGGTGCATCAGAGCAGATTCCTTTGGAGCTGGAAACTCAAATGTTTCCTAAACGCTGCAGGATTTGCGTCCCGTACCTGTGCCACGCGAATCACATGTGGAGTGTGTGATCATCGGATTCACTGCTGTGCCAATTATTTCCAGTCTAACTGTTTCTGTCTGTCTCATTCTCTCTCTCTCTATCTACCTCTATCTATAACTCTTTTCCTCCTTTCACGCCCAGACCGTCTGTGTGCTGCATTACAACAGTTGCTATGGATGATGCTCCATCCTCAATGAAGCGGGTTCGAGTTCGGGGGGGGTCCCCGCACACCACTGCTACCCCTGCAGATTCATCCCCATTCACTGCATCCCCAACAAATCCCTAAAGGTGCAATTAGACGTCCCTCCCCGTGTGGGTGGAGGGTGTGTGTGTGTGACGGGGGTGACATGGGGGTGCGTGTGGTGGTGGGGGGGGGGGGGGGGGGGGGTGACGTAGACAGCTCCCACGCAGCCTGCGACGTGCCACCACCCTCAGCTCCATTCATCCTTTCTCCGGTCAGAAGGAGCCGGTTCCTCAGTGTGGTGATTACAGTGGAACAGTGTCAGGATGCTGCGCTGTACAGGAGGTTGAGCATACAGCAACTGTGGGGGTGGGGGGACGATGAAGGGAGGGGGGGTAGCGAAGGCTTGCTGGGTCTGCGCGGGGGTAACAACGCGTGCAGCTACGCAGGGCACGACAGGACGATCCACACGGACAATGCATCGCAAAAAGAAGAATGAAATTTGCATCTTGGCACATGGGATGCTGCAGTCCTGTAGCAGTAAGCTGTAAGATCCACCACACACACCGGCAAGACACTCCTACAGCACAACAAACTACAATATCCACAAGAATGTGCTGAAAGCAGAGGCTATAGCCGGCGATGTCACTGTTAGTGTCTTTAACAGGGTGGGGGAGGGGCAACCGGGCAAGGCTATGGTTCAACTCTGCATCGGCGCAGAGCCTTATCCCACTGATCTGAGAGCAGCACTAAATTTAATTTTGCATTTGAGGGGATCTTTATCGGTCACTGTAATGGAATTCTGCAGTGAACTGCATCCTTGCAGAACACACCACAGAAAATAAGTGAGGGAAATCCCCAACATGAATATAGAAGCTATATATAATTCATTCCAATTGTAAAACCGATTGTAAAAAAGATTAATCCTACAGATGTGTATAGGCAAGGTGTATATAAATAGGACATTTCATAAACAAAGTAAAGGTTCAACAGAAAAAAAAGACTTTATAAGAAAGACTTGTATAAGGACAGAATGCAAAGGTTTAGATTCAGGGGCATATATAGAATGAGTGCTGATTCAAAATAACACATTATGTTTGGCTCACAGAGGGCTAGGTAGGACACGAACCAGCAAAGAAAAGCTGTTGCATATGCTGACAGAGAGATGAAGGGTCCCTGAGGCGGAGGGCTTTGCCCTCTGGGTTCAGGATGAATCCGTGGTGCTCTGACCCTGGGCGCATCAGACTTAATTGGCATCCCTGCTATCATCTGTTTGGTGGAAGCCCTAGTGTGGGGGCATGGGGGAGGAGGGGGGTTGTTCATTTCAACCACGTGAATTAGAGAACACCATGGCGTCCAGCACTGTGCAGTGAGGGCTCCTAATCACTCACAATGACAGACCTTCAGCTATCGGCATCTTCTCGCCACCCTGTTAGCTCCAGCTGTCTCCCGCTGCAACGTGATTGGGCGAGGGAAGTGAAGGGGGCCATTTAGCTCCGCCTCTGGTGTTCCCACCTCTGATTCTGCTGCGGTATGTCATATGTTGACCACAGCACGCAGCCGACAGATCACAGCATTACTCCAGGTCCAGTAGTAATGTATATTCTCACACAATAAAGCACAAAACAGACAACCTTGGGTTTTGTATCTGTAAAAATTAAGTTGCATACTTTGGCACTATATAATATAGTATAATCCATATCAGGATGCTGAACATATTAAAAGCTACTGAAGCAGGCAGTGCAATAAACATATTGAGCACATTGTCACTGAAAGATTCATTCCACCGACATGACTGACAGACAGCTCAAAAGTGACAGTGCTAAACTGGAAACACGTCTGCGTGGGAGTAGGTTGCTCAAGATGGGATCGTTTTTCTGTGAAAGCAATGATTCAGTGTTTCTTCTGCTCTGCATAATGACCCTCTGTAACCCCAATGAACAGAAAAGCTTAAGAATGAATGCAAAGTTTAACCTGCAAATCTCCTGTTGGGCTCCCCGTCCTGGACGGGCCTCCTCAGAGCTGCTCCCTCAGCTGCCGTATTGTGTGTGTGTAGTGAATGCCTACCTGAAACCCTAATGAGACTCAGTCCAACATGGGGGCCGCCGAGACACATGCCCCCAGCCTCCTTATACCCTATTTGAAATTCACATTTCCCTTTCAATCTCTCTCTCTCTCTCTCTCTCTCTCTCTCTCTCTCTCTCCCCTTGCTTTCTGAGTGTGCAGGTTAATATGCACCAGCTTTGTGGGCTTGTTCAGTACTCTGTCTGACAGTGAACACTGGGAAAATTCCAATCTGAATACTGAATATGGAAGGGAATTAATATCAGGTGAATTATTGCATGTGCACAGAGCAAAATACAAAACAGACAACAATAGCAGTTAAAAACTACTGATTTACTCCCGCATTTAACCCAGTTCGTTTCAGCTGTGAATCCACAATAATATGTTTACTATCAGTAATTAGGTACAGAGAAACCACACATGTATAAGTCAAACGTGTAAAAAGTATGATAAATAAAAAAACATCCACGACAAAGGAACAAACCCAGTTAACGAACATGGGATATTCCGCATAAATATACTACTGCATGGTCATAAGCGGACACACACTCAAATAGCACACAGATCCCCAAACACACCCAAACACACATGACCTCCGCTGCATCAGTTTGTCTCTCCGGCGTGCCATATATAGTATCCGGCCTCCCACGCACCTCTCGGCAGGCAAACACATGGGCACGGTGCTCACAAAATGGCACAAGAGCAGAGCCATTTCCTCTGAGCATGCTTGGAGAATTCGGGAGCGGGGACAGAACGATAAAATGAACAAGGGATGAAGTGAGAGCAGGAGAGGGAGAAGGCCAGATGAAACCCCAACAGCGTTTAACAGCACTGTGGCACCGTGTGTTCGCTCTTTCCATCCATGCTTGTTAGGAGGTATATTTGTAGGCAAAATATCATCTTCTCAAATTCCTGAAGGCATGAGCAGTGGGTCAAGGCTATTTGTCTTTAATAGTGGACAGACACGCCCCGTGGTTGGGCGCTGTGACTTCTGAACGTAACGTTATATGAAATAATGATTGAAGGTATAATGGTGGTTTTTTCGAGGCATTCACAGACAGCAGAAAGGTTTGCTAGGCTGCTTTCTAAAAATGAGATGCTCCTCAAGAAGAATCTTTGATCCAGGGATTGTTGTTTTAATGATGGTGCATGTGTGGATTTCTCCGATGATTGCTCTCAGTGTAGGTAAACTTCTGAAGGCCTGAATCCAAAAACAGACAACAAGGCGTCAAGGTTCAGGAGTCGCGTTCTTGTGCTCCATTCAGAAATACGATTGCTGTTTTTATCGGGCCGCGCTGTGACATCTGAGGAACACGTCTGCTCAGACGCACCTCTCTTCCCGAGTCATGAGGGCTGAAAGGAGCTGAGATATGTGGCCAGACTTTAGGGAGCAAACGCCAGCGTGGTCTTACGCTAACGTCTCAGCCCTGAGTACAAAGAGCGCAAGTCGTCATCACAGACAGCATCAAATCTACATGACAGTCCCGCAAAGCCACAGTCCCGCAAGCCACAGTCCCGCAAGCGTGCCCCTTTTCTGCTGATGCTGGCACAGCTTTTCAAGCATCCTGCATGTGCTGACCGAGCTCAGTCACCCACCCCCCCCCCCCCCCCCCCCCCACCACAAATCCCCCAAAACACGAAATCCACCTTCTTGAAAAAGGAAGTCGTGAAAGCAATGCATTTACACAGTGACTGTAGCAAGTCCAAAGTATTGCAAATGCTCCTAGTCTTGAGGAGGTGCTGACAAAATCTATCCACCTCAGGAATGTGTGGTATTTTAAATCGAAGACTATATCTAATCAGTTTGGCTGCTAACATTACTCCTGTTAGGATACAGGTAGTTTACTGGTGGAGAGGTTTGAGATGAAAACAATAAAAGTTATTTAATTACTACATCATGGTCGTCTATGGTGGCAGGCTGGCTAACATAGCATCCACAAAATGAGGAAGGACTACACCCTCAGCACCTTTATTCAATGAAGGTGCTTTCAGTGCTTTTGCGGCTGACAGTGCACTTATAAACTAAATTATTATGGTGTACTCCTTCAGTTTTAATTCCTTCAGTGCTGATGTAGCTTCAAACCTGATATTTATATGACGCATAAGATGACAGAGAGCAGATTTATGCTACTGAACTACATAAAGAAATATTCACAGAAATATACATTTATAGCTGATTCTTTCATATGATGTCCTCCTACATAAATCAGTGAGTGGGCACCACTATACCACATTGTGTCAGACTTGGTGTACCTTGCCCAGAGGCAATACTGCAGTGCCATCCGAATAGATGGTTTCAAGGCAGGTGTAGCTGGTGTTTCTAGAGCGACCGTGAATGAAGTCTGTTGATTTCAGACCTCAAAGCCACATGCTGGAGAGACAGGCCGACCGTTGATTGTTGCCTTTGAGGCAAACGATTGGGAAAAAAGGCTCAACCGGAAATCATCTTACATGTCCTGCACCAGAGCAAATGAACAGCTAAGAAACTCATTTGAGCTCAGAACAGGAGCCCATGCCTTAAAACAACCGACATGGAGGGACGTTGTGATGCCACTAGTTATTTATAACCTGGAGGTAAAATATAGATAACTGCAATTACTATAGCCGTCCTGATACCTATGCGAGACAAAACACAGAACTGCACTTTGTATCCTTACTGAAGGACGTTCTGAATTTAAATGATGACTTCTCAAAATGTCTGCCTAATTTCCTCATGAGAAGTCAACAAACTCATTCAGGCATTTGAGAGAAACTCAAATGTTCACAGGGATGGTGAGAGGAGGCGGGGCTCTGAGGCACTCCACACCTCTACAAGCCTCTTTTAAAGCTGAAAAGTGGAGCGCTTATAAATCTGTTGTCTAAAGAGTTTTACTAACATGTTCAAACTACAGACATTACTCATGTTTACCTATGTTTGTTTCTACTTAGTTTATAAATCCCCCCATACTACAGTTGTCTATCCAGAGATCACAACAAGAAAAAATGTTTTCCACAGTTTTCAGGGCATCAAATTAATCAGAAGTTCAGTGGTTGTGCAAAACCTTGAAAGCACATGAGGGGGGTGGGGGGTTAAAAGCAGGTTGCCATGGAAACAGAGTTACAGTGACCAGAAAACCAGAGCGTCTTGGGATCTGGGAGTTTCACTGTAGGCCTACATACATTTTTAATGGAACATTGTTTTTTTTTTGAGCAACAAGTTTTTCATTACTAACTCTCTTGAATAAGGAGAACTTAAATTGAGCTTATGTTGAGCAACTCCAGTTTCATCAGTTTAATGTGATCGAAACACAATAAACCCTCCAAATTATCGCTAATTACTGAAGACATATTTAAAGACAAACTATAATATTTTAAGTAACAGCCAGGACACATTTCACATAAAGGCCCATAAATGACGATGAACACTAGTGCCATTCTGTGCCTTTTTATAATACCTTCACACAGAAGTGCCAATAAATGCCAAATGTCATTATGCAATCACAAATTATTTCAATGCAACACTTCCAGGTTTTATTAACTGTATCTACCACACTCTTCCAATCCAGAAGCCAAGGGCCCTTTAACAGGATCAGCAGCGGTTTAGAGAAGCAAAGGATTTGTTCTCTCTGTTGGACATCACCATGAAGACTTTCCTCTCTGCTCCAATTAAACCTCTGTTCTATGTTTTCAACAGCTGACCTCAGAGATCTTAATTAAGGGAGCTAATGGTATGAGTTTTCGGCATTTACAGTTGGGCTAGTAACTTAGTATGATTATCCATCATCGGTAAAATCAAACTTGATCATCAATATGTCTCACTGAAGCTAAAGCAAGCCTTGTCATACTAGTCTCAGAAGACATCTCCAAAGTACCAGTCAATCCTGCCAGATTCGTCCCAAGACTCTCAAGACTTTTGCTTTGCATAACCTAATTAGCAACAATGTAAAAAAATGCTAGAAACACAAAGCGCAGGGACCCTGACGCAGAGTGAAAACAGCAGGCTGAAACAGACACGTGAGCACACGTGGGCAGAAACCACGCAGCTCCGTGTGCAGCTGCTTGTGACATTCAGGGAAAAGAGGACACAGCCTGTCTGAGGCTGGAAGTGCCACTCTGCCATCCTGCGTGGTGTACACCGTCAACCTCCATGCTCTACTGTACTTGAAGGCTCCACTCTGCCATCCTGTGTACTCCATCCAACCATCCTGTGTGCTACACCACCATCATGTGTGCTACACCACCATCCTGCGTGCTACACCACCATCCTGCGTGCTACACCACCATCCTGCGTGCTACACCACCATCCTGTGGGCTACACCACCATCCTGTGGGCTACACCACCATCCTGTGTGCTACACCACCATCATGTGTGCTACACCACCATCCTGCGTGCTACACCACCATCTTGTGTTCTACACCACCATCCTGTGTGCTACACCACCATCCTGTGGGCTACACCACCATCCTGTGGGCTACACCAC
Organism: Brachyhypopomus gauderio; assembly: GCF_052324685.1. Classification (NCBI taxonomy): domain Eukaryota; kingdom Metazoa; phylum Chordata; class Actinopteri; order Gymnotiformes; family Hypopomidae; genus Brachyhypopomus; species Brachyhypopomus gauderio. The sequence continues at coordinate 16,987,464 of NC_135214.1, forward strand.
CATCCTGTGTGCTCTACACCCAACCATCCTGTGAGCTACACCACCATCCTGTGTGCTACACCACCATCCTGCGTGCTACACCACCATCCTGCGTGCTACACCACCATCCTGTGTGCTCTACACCACCATCCTGCGTGCTACACCACCATCTTGTGTTCTACACCACCATCCTTTGTGCTACACCACCATCCTGTACTCTACACCACCATCCTGTGGGCTACACCACCATCCTGTGGGCTACACCACCATCCTGTGTGCTCTACACCCAACCATCCTGTGAGCTACACCACCATCCTGTGTGCTCTACACCCAACCATACTGTGAGCTACACCACCATCCTGTGTGCTACACCACCACCCTACATACAGTCCATCAGCTCCATAGTGACAGAAATTCTGACACATTTCTGCCTAACTTGTACTTAGAGAACGAAAGCACAGCTAAATACAAACGTTATGAACACTGCTGACAAAGCTGACAGTGTCAGAGCACTGAAGAGGAAAAGCAAACGTGATGGAGACAGTCTGCAGAAACATGCTGCACGTACAGCCATGCTCCACTTTTATATCCATCTAGTTTGCTTTAACTGTTTTAACACTAAACTCTTAAACGATTTGTTACAGTTAACACAATCAACAGACTTCAAAGTCAGAATGGGTATAAATCTATATTTTAGACAAAGTAAAAATGGGAATCAAATATATGCTTAGGGCAATGACCCGTTGATGTCATTATAAAAGGTATCAATGTGAACTTTTGGAGAATTTAAATGTCAAACTGTTATCCCTGTAAAAACGGCCTACACAGCTGTCAGAGTTAACCACTCACCCTGAATATGTGTATCCTACCACTTCACCACCAGTCAATAAAACGCAATCAATCAAATCCAATAAAGAGTCATATGGTCTGCTCAGTAGGGCTGGACTCGGTAACACCTGCCATCCAATTATATTTTCCTTACAAAACGGTCAGACTCCTGGAGTAAATCGCTTACCTGTTGTTTCCACGATTCCTTCCAGGATCACCACTATTTCGAACTGCTCTGTCTGCATGGACCGCTGAGAAAGCTCGTAAAACGGGCTTTTGCTGTCGATCACGTGACAAATAGTGAGCGGCGAAACGAGAAAGAGTTGATCAGCTCCGGTGCTGAAACCCACGTCCAACTCCAGCTGATCCAGCGGGAGAAACTCGCCCTCGGGCGTCTGCCGCGACTGGGGAAACGAGCAAAAAAGGCACGAGGAGAAATGACGCTTTCAACTCCGCGAGGCAGTGAACCCTGCTGACAGCAATTCGCATTTATGTGGCAATCACAGGTATCAATCATCAGAAAATGGGCAGAGTGTGCATATCGAATCAAAGGTCAAAGTTCAGAAAGACCATAGGCACATCTGGCTGCTAATTACACGCCTTTCTATCCGCACTTGAGTGTCTAATGACAAAAACATTGAGATGGACAAAACAGAGCAGAGGTTATCTCCTATCACAGGCGGATACCAAATTGTTATGGCTATCTTTGTTTTTATTTATACCGTTTGCATGCTAGCTAATGTCTACGCTGAATATACAGAAAACGAATTTGCTTAGCCTACGATGTAACGCATAAGGAAGGTAATTACTACAATGGCCTCCGTTAAATATCTGCTTTGGGCTAAGGGTCCGATGCAAATGTCATGATTACATTTTCCCTGTAGGCACATTTCTCACAACAAAGTTAATTGACTTTTACAACAAAGTTAATTGACAAATAAATAAACTATATAACTACCTTGTAGTTGAGCGTGAGGACTTTCTAAATAATAGCATTAATAATTCTATATTTACTTATTTATAGTTTTTATTTTATCTAGTCATTTAAACAACAGAGGACCAGCACTTACTTTGAGTAATTTGCAGCGTATCTGTGCGGAGACCATATGACTGTTGCGCAGGTTCCCGACTCTGAACATGAGAGTGAGTTTCCCGTCTCTCATTGAGATAGCTGCGTGCTCACTAAACATCAGCGTCTCAGCCCTTTTCTTGGGCTGAGACATTTTAATGAACATGCAGCCTATCAAAAAGGCATCTACAATTGATCCAAGGATAGACTGGAAGAGAAAGAGAATTATCCCCTCTGGGCACTTGTCTGTTATGTATCTATAGCCGTAGCCTATGGTGGCCTCGGTTTCGATGAAGAATAAAAAAGCCGACGGAAAGTTATAAACGTTGGCGACGCACGGTGTGTACTTGTCGTCGTGGGCTCGATTGAGGTCCCCTCGTATGTATGCAATGACCCACCACATTGAGGCCATAAAGAGCCAAGCGACTGTATATGTAAGAATGAAGATGAACAGATTCCAGCGCCATTTCAGATCCACTAAAGTGGTGAATAAGTCTGAGAGGTATCTGCTGGTCTCCCCGCCGAGATTCCCGTGCTGGACGTTACAGCGGCCGTTCTTGTCCACGAATCGCTGCCGTTTCCTCTTCTTCTCCTGGGCGGGTTGATTGAATCCAGAGCTGCTGGATGAGGTGGTCACTATCTGGTAGTCGTCCCCAAATTTCTTCCGAAGTGCAGACATACTAGCCTATGAAAGAAATGTAATTGAGAGCTAAATCCCTGTTCTGTGCAAACAAAGCACTCAGCGTTAATGGGCTCGCTTCTGTTATAAATGTTCTGCGCAACTGAGAGCTAGTTGGACATTCTGAAGGAAAAGATAAATCTTACCTATGTTTTACCATACGGATCCTCTCCCTCCACAGGCGTGTCGTTAATGCATCTCAGAAAAATGCTTACGAGGAAATAAACATAGATTCGACAATTAAACACTGATTACGAAGCATGTCTCCTCGTTAGAAATGGCATTAGGGGTCCTGAGGGGAAAGAACGCTGGACCAACTCTCCACAGGCGCTGTCCGCAGTTTCAGTGCTGAATCAGAATCTTTGGTGCGCCGCTGCTCTCTCGGATCACAGTGACTGAGCGGACCCTGACGAGTTACAGCACCTGCCGCATCCAATCTTGAGTTCAAAGTTGCTGATGTTCTCAGTCCTCCGTCAAAAACGTGTCAGTTCACGAGCGCATCTCTCGGGCATGTGGCGATAACTGCGCGCGCGTTGTTTTAAGACGAAATGTGTACGGACGTGCGCCAGATTTAGCGCGTTGCTGCTGCATACACTTCAAGACAAAAATCTCGGCATTGTCTTCTACCTCCTTTGTAAAAAGATATTAATTCAGTTTGAGACAAAGGCACGGATGAGGAAGAATGTTCAGTCGCGTAGCGGTTACAGCTTTTGCCGTCAATAATAATAAGTTTCTGAAGCGCTGATTCTCGTCCTGCTCAAGTCACGGTGTTTAGTTTCCAATACAAGGTGGTCTTAGCGCCAGCTGGTTTTCTGTCCCCACACGCGATTCCTCTATTTGCGCTCCCCATGCGCAGACTGTTGTCTGGGGTCCCTACCTACAGCGCATATCATGGTTTGGGGGGAGGGGACTTCCCATACTGACGGGTAAAGATCACTTTTAGCGCGCGGATTGGTTATTTGTTCGATCTGTTGTTTAAAGGGTAGAACACCAGCTATACGTCTATTACGGATATTTAGACCAGCTCATATTTTACGTAACTATGAAGCTTTAAGGTCTCCTCTCCTTTCCTATTATACATGTTCTATTTATAGCCCAGGTGGACGTCAAATGTAATTTTCTCATCAAAGGACAGGAATGGCCAAGCACCTATACTGCTGTTCCGGTCTAATTTGATTTGTGTTGACAGTCTGATTTACCAAGGCCTTGAGAGGACAGATGCACTTTGGAGAATCTGGACTCTTTCTGTAAATGCATAAAGCCTCTGGCTCTTATCTAAAGTAAACAGATAAGGCAATAAAACATACCGAGATTATTTTTGAGTGTTTCCTTCCAGTGCATAAACAAAAAGATAAACATGCAGTGTATGTGCCTTTGGTGTAACACACCTAATGCCTAAAGTATGTCAAGTATGTGTGTGTCACTCTGCGGGGGACTGAACAACACATGTTTAAGATGGAGAACAACTCATGTTCGTTGGTAATCAGATCAGTTGTTAACAGACTTTGAACAATGCTAGTATCTCACATCAGTCAAAACTAGCTGGAACTAGTTTATCAAATGAGGTTGGACCTGAAAAATACATAGACATCCTCGTGATGACTTTTAACCACTAATCTTTGGGCACAACTAGACTCAGGGATATCGAGAATCATTTCTTCACGTTGTCGTCGTCCCCCCCCCCCCCCCCCCTCTCCCTGTGGTTTCTGTCTCATACATTTCCTCTGTTTCCTCGTTTCCTCTTCTCTTCCCAGAGGGAGACTGTTTTCCTTCCCAATAGAGAAGCACCACACATACACACCTCCCTAGCTGTGGAGTGCTCATATGGGCTCCTATAGCTGCTACCGCATATTTAGTAAACATAGTAAAAGACTCAGTAACGTAGTGCAAATGGAATACTGCTTTGTGGAAACATTGGCTCCCTCAGTACAAATGTTTTGTTTGCCAGATTCCAGGGCTATGAATCTAACAGACCAAACAGTACAGATTATAATGGCACAGCTTATGGTCAGTGCTTTATTTGTCATTAGTAACTGGCCATGGTAATAATGGGAGACATTTCACTGATTTTGAAATAAACAACATTCGGTATGTGGGGGTAAGTAATTAAACTACCTGATAGTTGCACTGTTGAAAGGTAACAAGCTTCAAAGGATCTTTCAGTGTTCCCATATGCTGGGCAAACAAAACTGTGAACGAATCACAATTTGCTAAAAATATGTCTTGACATAGATATTTTCCACCCAATTTGGCAAACGTTTTCTCAGTCTGGCCCCGGGCAGATCAATATGAATCCAGCAGGCACTGGGCAGCTTTGCCACGGTCTCCGTTCCAGCTGCAGTGAACACTCCCCACCCAGGGTCCAATTCAGTCATTACAGTTCCACCTCCCGCCACAGAACCGCTCTGCAACACCCACTAAAATCAGTTCAGAGGCACGAAGCACAAGGCCGCAACTATTACAGAGTCCGTGTTCAACGCCCTATAGAGGTTTCTAAAGACTGAGCAATTGGGTTTGCCGTGTTGGTTTGTTCGGGCGTTTTTTGTATTGCGAAAGTGCGGCTTAATTAGCAGCGGGCGTTCAAGAGTGTAGCTGAAGTGTAATATTACTGATGTTTTTAAAAATCTACTGTATGGACGCATGTGATTCCATCATAATTGGTCATATTTACAATGTCCTATGTTACGTCTGGTTTTCAAAGTACAAAGTGGTTTTAATTTTAATAAATGGGAGGCAGTCATTAGGCTGCAAGTGCTGTGGTTTCTCAGTTGGTTTTGCTTGAGGGGGGGTTGGAGTGTCTTATCAAACTCAGCACCAGGGACCAAAAATGCATGGTAACCACATGAAGTTCCACAGTCAAAAAACAAAAGGCAGGTATGGGCAGAATGGCCAGATTAACAACTGATTGACAGGACCACTTTGAAACACTATAATGTTGGCAATGGCAATATTCTGTGAGGGAACAGAGTATATATTGAGGTATTCCTGACTCCTAATTAACTGCAGGTGTGGGTAGGCAGGGAGGAGTCAGAAAGGGAGCATGCAAAACCTGGAGTGGGGTAGCTGGAGCGGAGCCTTCAGTAACCAGATCCTGTTATGTCACAGAGCATTTCTCCAGTAGCCAGATCCTGTTATGTCACAGAGCATTTCTCCAGTAACCAGATCCTGATGTCACAGAGCTTTTCTTCAGTAACCAGATCCTGTTGTCACAGAGAATTTCTCCAGTAACCAGATCCTGTTGTCACAGGGCATTTCTCCAATAGCTAGATCCTGTTACATCACAGCATTTCTACAGTAACCAGATCCTGTTATATCACAGAGCATTTCTCCAGTAACCAGATCCTGTTATGTCACAGAGCATTTCTCCAGTAACCAGATCCTGTTATGTCACAGAGCTTTTCTTCAGTAACCAGATCCTGTTGTCACAGAGCATTTCTCCAGTAACCAGATCCTATTATGTCACAGAGCATTTCTCCAGTAACTAGATGCTGTGATGTCACAGAGCTTTTCTTCAGTAACCAGATCCTGTTATGTCACAGAACTTTTCTTCAGTAACCAGATCCTGTTGTCACAGAGCATTTCTTCAGTAACCAGATCATGTTGTCACAGAGCATTTCTTCAGTAACCAGATCCTGTTGACACAGAGCATTTCTTCAGTAACCAGATCCTGTTGACACAGAGCATTTCTCCAGTAACCAGATCCTGTTATGTCACAGAGCATTTCTCCAGTAACTAGATGCTGTTATGTCACAGAGCTTTTCTTCAGTAACCAGATCCTGTTATGTCACAGAGCATTTCTTCAGTAACCAGATCCTGTTGTCACAGAGCATTTCTTCAGTAACCAGATCATGTTGTCACAGAGCATTTCTTCAGTAACCAGATCCTGTTGACACAGAGCATTTCTTCAGTAACCAGATCCTGTTGTCACAGAGCATTTCTTCAGTAACCAGATCATGTTGTCACAGAGCTTTTCTTCAGTAACCAGATCCTGTTGTCACAGAGCATTTCTTCAGTAACCAGATCATGTTGTCACAGAGCATTTCTTCAGTAACCAGATCCTGTTGACACAGAGCATTTCTTCAGTAACCAGATCCTGTTGACACAGAGCATGATCTGTCAGGTGTAGATCTGATAGTTCCACTGGAATTTCCTATATTTCTTCATGTCATTGATTATGCCTTTTACTACCTCCCAGCCTCATAAGTGAGTTATTTTCACTGATCTCATTCCACAATATTGTTTCTTTTGTGATTATTTTCATGTTAAATCCTTTGCATTAATAATATGGGATACACATTCAGTCAGCCAGCTGTGGTGCTGTCTTCTTATTCCAACAACATGACATGGTGCTGCTCTAAATGAGCCCTTTGGGAGAAATATCCAATTAAGAACCATTCAAATTCAATAGTCTATGCCATTCCTGTTAGACGATGTTAGACGTTTCCTCAGTCAGTTGGTCAGGTCTTGAGGAACATTCAGTTCCAGAGAAAGAACAATTACGGGACGGACAACAGGAAAAGTCAGAGGTTCTTTAATGAATGTGGGGTGAGATGGGGTCACTTTTGCTTGGTGCTCTTGTGCTCATTATTGGAGAGAAGAGGCTCTGAAGTTTTCTTCAGTCTCTTCACTAAAGGCTGACACTGAACACACTCTTCTCTTCTGTAGTCTTAGCTGAATGGCTTAAGATAAATGCCAGTTCATTGCCCAAGATACTGAAATGCACCATGTCTAACCGCTTAATGCAGGCACCTAAGGGCCTGTTATTTATATGCTGACAAAGTAGCGCTATATGATAGAATCTCTTCACATTTGACCTACAGATAGTAGGCAGAGGTGAAAATGGTCCTCCATTTTGACAATGATTTTCGAGGATACTCTACAAAGGACACAATTATGATTAATCGGGGGAGGGGGCGGGGGTGGAGGGTCAGACCAATAAAATGTGCACTGTGACGAATGTTGTATTAACCCCAGAGAGAGGGGAATGAGTGTTTAGCTCACTGCCTCACTCCAAGGTGGCATACGAGGACAGGCAGAAATGGAGTCAGTCTCTCTGTGAACACTGGCATATGGTGCCGAACACCTCGCTATTTATGGCCGGCCTCCGGCAAGAACCGTGACAGGGGACTTTTCCACCACAGCTCTGACAGAACGATGTTTTTAATTGGGAGCATCCATTCCTTGTCTGAAAAGCAATGAATGCACCTTAAACGGATGCCTTTCATGTCATGCCAAAAACACTTGCAGGAAGGTTACGAGTTTAAACACTGGGAGCTTGGGCTGGAATGTGCTGGATACTGTGATAGATGGTAAAAACTTAGAACCAGGAGGTATACATACTGTAGTGCTGTTGAGACTATAAAGAATTGATTACACAGAAGCAGAAATGACAGCACAGCCTTCATTTTCAATTAATATTTTCTTATAAATGTATTGTTTTTCAGAATAACAATGACAGACTTAGAACCATGACACCAACTTCTGAGTCAAAAATGAAGGGGTGGATTGAGGCAGATGCTATAAAAATTCAAAATGCAAAAACAAGATTTAATAGATAGTGCCAAAATACATGGTTATATATATATATATATATATATATATATATATATATATATATATATATATATATATATATATATATACACACACTGTAATCAATACTTTTCCTATTTAATCAATACCACTGGAGACTTTGTTAATTTTACATCAATGCAGCCAAATACCTGCACTCCCAACCCCATCCACACACCCCATCAAAGACACTGATGAAAGAAATCTTGACTTTGGTATGTAACCCATTTCACAAAAATAGCCCAAGCAATCTGATAGTGAGACTTCAATTGATTGATTAATCTAATCAGAGACACATAAAGGAAATGCAATCACTGAGCCCCGATGCACAGGCACGAGTGTCACAAAGGGTCACTTAGGCAATACCCTGAGAGTATCTCTTATTTTGCCATCGTGCACTATAATCGCTCTCATCACAGTTATTACATGGGCTGGGGCCCTTTTCTAGTGGGCTTTAAAAAGGTCTATTACAGCCCTTTTCTGTTGTCTCTCTGGAGCTGATTAGGTTGTCTGAGACCGGCTATTGGGATCCATTGTTTTGTAGTGAGAGTATTGATCAGTAATATCGGCGTACAGGAAATACAGACAATCTTAACAGGCATGCAACAGAACCCTTTTTTCCCCCTGTCACTCTGCAGGCGGGTCTAAAAACACTGTTTCTCGCTGCAGAGTGAGCAGTTCTTCCCTTGTGTGTAAGGCAGAGGGGAGAGCCCATCTGTTCAGTAACATAACGCAGCGAGATGCGGATAATGATCAGGGTTTGACAAGTGAATCCATCAAATATCACGGCACAGCCAGCTGGACAGGCAGGGCCCGCTCCGACCGGCTCCGACCGGCTCCAGAACCGGTCTCGCTTCATTCTTTCAGTGTTGTTTGCTGATTTGCTCATCTCGTCTCACTGGCCATGCTGACGTTTTCTCCACCCTTCAGGTGGATGGACATGGGTGGCATTTATAGACGTGGAGATAATCAGACTTGGATTTGAGCTAATGTTGTCTGGGATGGCTGTGGAGCACAAACATTTGTTCATCGCTTACTGGGCATAAGTATATGTTCTGGTAGATGCAACTTAGACGTTGCAAATAAAGAAAAGAGATTGCAAAAGAACATTACTTTAAAGGTAGCAATGTGTGAGTTTGTGTACTTACACATTTGACCCATGATTACCATAAACACACACCTTAGCACATGTTCGTGCCTTGCTCTAGAAACCGCCTAGTAAAACCTTCAGTGTGCTCTTTTGTTTGGGATAAATGGCTCTTATGATGTCCTTGCGCTGGTGTTTGACATGCTCTTGTATTTTTCATGGTTTGATCCCATACGCTCTGCTGAACCGCATTTCCCAGCCTGCCGAAACATTAACTGTCCTACTGCTATGGTGTATGTAGATATTAACTGTCCTACTGCTATGGTGTATGTAGATATTAACTGTCCTACTGCTATGGTGTATGTAGATATTAACTGTCCTACTGCTATGGTGTATGACGTAGATATTAACTGTCCTACTGCTATGGTGTATGACGTAGATATTAACTGTCCTACTGCTATGGTGTATGGCGTAAACTCTGTCAGAAGTTCAATCTGGAATCCATCGTGCTGAGGGATGTGGCTCCACCTTCAGATGTGCTGCTTCGGAATTATAATATAGATCATAACAGATGATACATCGTTTCAAATAATGCACCACCACACGAAATGAAGCTGATATGAAATTAATTGCTGTGATACACACCAGCTTTAGCATGTGATGAAAAGATAATGTCATTTCTGACCTATTGCAATAGTTATACTTATTTATACTGGTTATCTGAACAGTTGGAGATGTATTAATCACAACTTTGTGTGAGTCACTAAGTTTGCATGCCAACAGTTCTAATCTGAACCACAACATAAAACATAGACATGTTAGCATTTCAGCTCAGAAGTGTGGTCTTATTTTCCCCTCACACCGTTTTGGATTTTCAGAAGGCATCTTCCAGCAGGAAGCCCACCTCACACACTAACACTCAGGTGGCAGGGGGTAGAGTCATGGAAGGAAGGGCCACTAATTAAAGACGCTTTTCATTTTGGGCACAATCAAACCTCCAGCCCCTCTACAATTCCTCCAAGAGACAGGGAGAGACAAGACAAGAAATGGGGCTAAGAGAGAAAACACACCAGGCCTTAATTATCTGTGCCTCTCTTTCCATTATTGCATTACTTCCAACTCCATGGAGGCAAGATCACACACACGAAGGAGTCAGATCGTCTTTGGAGATGTAAATCTTTGGCCCAAAGATGCTATTCAGTGTGGTTGCAGCTAACCTGTTTCACATACAGATACACCCACCATTAGAAGGTTCTCAGTATCCACAAGGTAATATGAGGATATTTTAACACATGATAATCTAATGTGTTAAATCAGAACTGCCATGAAAGCAATGTAGATGCTGATTAACTCAATCAAATCAGTTTGCTCTCAAATCTCTGGTGGCATCACTGCCAACTGTACACACAGTGTAGCACAAACATGCATTATATTACCATACATTACCACTATGTTGTTCATCGATAAAAATAATTCAAATAAAATTATTTTTAAACGCTGATTTAATATTTCAGGACGAATTGAAATGCAACACATGTATCTGTGACTAAAAAATGTTTACACCTGCAGTCACCCTCAAACATATACACCTTACACGCACACACTTTACACGCACACACGCACTAACTGAAACGTGGGTTCAATCTGGTGATTATTTAACTCTAAACGAAGCCACTCCTGTGGGATATAGTTATATACATAGACCTAGACTGTCAGGCAGAGGAGGTGGAATATGTATAATCTATCGTGATTGTTTAGAAATTCATCAGAAATACTTTTTTGAGATGCAGTCTATTAATGTAATTAGTCCATCTGAAAATAAAAGTACATTTTCCCTAACCAATGTATACAGACCACCAGGGCCTTACTCAGATTTCTTAAAAGATTTCACAGATTTTGCAGCAAATTTAGCAGTATGTAGTGACAAAATAATAATGGTAGGAGACTTTAACATACACTTTGATAATGCGGAGGATCCACTGACAAGGGCTTTTACTTCTATATTGAACTCTGTCGGCATTAAACAAAACGTAGTAGGACCTACACATTATCGTAATCATACCCTAGATCTAATATTAACGCTGGGTATCGACGTAGATAATATAAACATACTCCCGCAAACCGTAGCAATCTCCGATCACTATTTAGTCCAATTCGATTTTCACCTTAACATAAATACCCGCCCGTCTCCTCGGCAGTGTATAAAGCGCTCGATAAATTCATCAACAGCAACACAGTTTATTGAAACCCTCCCTGACTTAACTGCTTTAGCCCACTCGCCATCCGATCCAGGAGAGTTAGATAGTCTAACCGACTACTTAGAGAATACCTGCAGATCAGCTCTAGATATAGTAGCTCCACTAAAATATAAAAAAGCTAGATCCAAAAAGCTCGCCCCGTGGTACACTGACCAAACTAGAAACTTAAAACAAATAGCACGTAAATTAGAGCGAAAATGGCGATCTACTAATTTGGAAGTATTCCACTGTGCCTGGAAGGATAGCATTATTGACTACAAACGGGCACTCACTAAAGCACGCTCAGCATACTTAGCCTCACTGATAGAGAAAAATAAAAACAATCCTAGATTTCTTTTTAATACTATTTCTAAACTTACAAAAAATCAAGCAGGCACAGAACCTCAGATTCCAGTAAACCTCACTAGTAATGTATTTATAGATTTCTTTGATAATAAAATAGAGAATATTAGACAAAATATAAAACCCTTTAAATCTGCATAGGAATAACATATTTGAAAAGTTCCAATCTGGTTTTAGGCCCCATCACAGTACTGAAACAGCATTAGTTAAAGTAACAAATGATCTCCTCCTTGCATCAGATCAAGGCTATGTATCACTGTTAGTGCTTCTTGATCTTAGTGCAGCTTTCGACACAATTGATCATAGGATCTTGCTAGAAAGGTTAGAATGCTGGGTTGGAGTCTCAGGCACAGCCCTTTCATGGTTTCAGTCTTACTTAACAAATCGCTATCAGTTTGTAGAGCTCAATAATATTTCATCCAAACGTACAATGGTTAAATATGGGGTCCCGCAAGGCTCCATCTTAGGACCACTATTATTTACATTATATATGCTACCATTGGGCACAGTTATAAACAAACATGGTGTCAATTTTCACTGCTATGCGGATGACACTCAACTTTACATATCAGCCAAACCCGATGACAAACTCAGTTTAGGAAAAATTGAGGCCTGTGTAAGAGATATTAAATGCTGGATGTCTCTAAACTTCCTACAATTAAATGAGGACAAAACAGAAGTTCTCCTTGTGGGCCCTAAGGCCGCAAGACAGAAAATTCCAAATTTAATGCTTAATCTTGCAGACTATCCCATTACACCTGGCACAGTAGCCAAAAACCTAGGCGTCTTACTCGACTCCGACCTATCATTTGATAAATATATAGATAATACTACTAGGATAGCTTTTCTACATCTCCGCAACATTGCCAAATTAAGAAATGCATTATCACAGGATGATGCAGAAAAATTGGTGCACGCCTTTGTTAGCTCTAGACTAGACTACTGCAATTCACTACTGTCAGGATGTTCAAATAGGAATCTAAATAAACTTCAAATAGTTCAAAATGCCGCAGCTAGAGTTCTGACCAGAACTAGAAAATTTCAGCATATTAGACCAGTCCTATCAGCCCTGCATTGGCTCCCAGTTAAATTTCGTATTGATTTTAAAATTCTATTATTAGCATATAAAGCACTACACAGGCTTGCTCCTGAATACCTCCAGGAACTTATTTCCTACTATGAACCCCCACGTTAACTAAGATCACAGGATGCTGGTCTGTTATTAGTTCCACAAATTAACAAGGTAACAGCAGGGGGAAGAGCCTTTTCTTATAAGGCCCCCCAGCTTTGGAATAATCTTCCTAAATGTGTCCGGGACTCTGACACAGTCACAATCTTTAAATCTAGGTTGAAAACCCACTTATTTAGTCTAGCGTTTGATAATTAATATCCCCCTTAGATAAAGGTACAGATCCAGGGGTTCATAGACGAAGGGTTTTATGGTAGACTGGGGTGCTGGTGCTGTCATCCTGTCACTGCTCGTGGTCACTCAAGTTTGTTGACAGTGCAGTGGACGGATGCCATTGTCTCAGAATGCCCCCAAGCCTATGTTACCTTCTGGTTCTGCCTTTTTCAGCTAGGCTGTAATAATTTAACTTGGTGCCGGAGTTGCTGCCACACTCCAGAAATGTTTATAATTTTACCTGTCCTGTATATGTCCTCATACAGAGCAAATTTTCCCTGTTTCATTTCTCCACATGGCTGCCCGCCTGCTTGAGGAATAATGAGATGAGGAGAGACAAGCGATCCATCCTGGGCCGGCCACCTCCTGCCTAACCGGATGCCTACACCATGATGGACATTATTACATCTTTTATATTCTGTCTAAATGGACATTATTGCATCTTTTACATTCTGTCTACATTCTGTCTATATTGTTGTTGTTGTCATGGTGACCGGTGTCGGCCAGAGGAGGATGGGTTCCCCCACTGAGTCTTGGTTCCTCTCAAGGTTTCTTCCTTATGCAAAAAAAACTAGGGAGTTTTTCCTTGCCACTGTCGCCTTTGGCTTGCTCACTGGGGGCTAGGACTCGGCACTTGTAAAGCTGCTTTGTGACAACAACTGTTGTAAAAAGCGCTATATAAATAAAATTTGATTTGATTTGATTTGACACACCCACTTACCCCCAGAAAGGAACATGAGAGAGCAGGAGCGTGCAGGTCCCTGGCTACCTGATGTCCACGAGGTTCCTGTTCCCTTTCTCCCTTTTCAACATTCTGTCTCTGGAGGACCAAAATGCTTCAGCAGTTATTTGGAGCTGGTATTTACAGACACAGGATCAAGTCTGAGCATGAACAGTGTTGTATTATTTACTGCCATCAAGTGTTACAGCAGGTCTCAATCACACCTCCTTTGACCTCTTTTGACACCTTTTGACCTGTTTTAATCACAGCTCTGATCGAATCGCATTAAGCCGGCTCTCAGCCCAGAGCATGCGGTGTGGTTTCAGAGTACTGGGGGGCCTGGCGGCAGTTTGAGTTAGTTCCTCGGAGGCCATGGTGACTCGGAGCCCTGACTCAGCTTCTGACTATGGAGACCCAAGCAGACTCAGCACAGCTGACCCAAGCTGACTCTGTACTGACTGGCTCTCATGTACGCTGGGTCTCATGGCGGACTCGTGTAGGCCTCGTGGGCGAACCACGGTGAGGACAGAGAGACGAAAGCATGGATGGCAGCAGTACGAGATGACATGAAGCATGTTATCAGGGCATTGCTCCCAATCCCTCTCCATCGCCCTCTAGTGGCCCCACTGAAGTCGCTGCAGGTTGTGCTCCAGTGTGAGGCGAAGCTGGGACAGGCAGAATGTGATGTACCCTGGGCTGCACCCCAGAGTGCAAAGTGGAACACGTTTCCCAGAAAGAACGAGCACTCAGGAGCAATGTTACACACCGTGGGCTCACCAGTTGTACTACAAGGGTTACCATGGTCACCAATGACTAATAATTATTACAACAACCCCTAGCTCACAAAACACTTAATACTAATCAGGACAAACAGGCTGGGGACAATTAACTAAAGCATTAATCAGTGTCTAAAACAAATACCTTCATTAAAGCTAAAACTGGGTTATTTAAAAAGCAAAAAGGATAGAATATTTTTTATTTGAACTCAAAAGTAAACCATGATTAATAACATCATTTTATCAGCATTGCACATGAGCACTGAACAATGATTGTTTACTTACCTGCATGCCGTCTACACACTCTGGACACACTCTAGAATTCCTGAAATATAGCACTACAAACTAAACAGCCACAAATATTTTGTTGTCTTTGATCTTTGCCATTCTGTTTTATAAATAATTCTCAAACTAAATATTTACCTCAGACTTGCAATTCCTCACAGGGTATGTCTTATTACAGATGTTCACTCTTGGTTGAATTAAAATCAATTATAACTTAAATTGATTTCATAGAGTTTCTAACTTCTGCCATTTAAGTCTTTGTCCAAAGCTCCCCCCACCAAGGACAGTGCTAAGTCTACCCTTCTAAATTCTACAGATACATAATGGTCGGGTAGGAATAACTCTTCTTGTAGAGTATTTTCCTGACTGTTTAGAAGATTTCTGCCCCTCAGATTTACTGTTTCAAAGATAGCTAACAAATGTAGCTTAGTGATTTAACATTAATTGCATAACAACAGCTTAACTACACTGAAAAAGTAAAGAAACAAAAACATGACTTGGGTTGCTTTGTATGGGGAGAGGGCCTTTCTTTCTTTTGAAAATTATTAATATGGGATTAAGTTATTATTATGAGACTGCCTCACTCAAACTCTAATGAGTCCTCTGTTCTGACCTATAGGGCTTTTGAGAAGCATTAATTTCATCACCATAGTGCATAGCCCTTCGGTAACAGTTACTGAGGAAAATTAAAAATCATTCATGCCGCAGCCTGGCCTGGACAATCATGAGTTGATCCTTTTGAGGAGTCTGATTACCTTGAGTAAAAAAAACTAATTTGCTGCAATGAAGAATGACAACGCTCATTAGGATTTCACTGTAATATACATGGAGATTAAACCAGTAAACCAGACACTGTAGTGTTAAAATTCTTACATCACATTAGTATCTTCAGATTTTTTAAATGAGAAAAATGTATTAGCAATATGAAACAATGCACTGAGTTGCTATGTTCAACAACAGTGGTTTATTATGGTTCACAGTCTGATATTAATCTATTAAATATGCTTGTAAATCTATTTTATGCCAATATCTGTTACTTACAAAAATAAAATAAAAGCAAAAAACTAAAACCCCCAAAACAAAAGAACAACAAACATTTCACTGAAGACTATTACTAAGCATACACTGTCCAGTTGCTCAGTGAAGGCAGCTTACACTGTCTTTGTTGCACTATGCAGTTGGAAATCTCCAAAAATCTCAATGAGATCTTTGGTTTTACGAATTTTTGTTATGAGAACATTTTTGTATTATCATCTTAAATTTCCTCTTCATTTGCCAATAGACATTATCCACTGTGCCATGTCAGATTCACTGAACACTCATCAGTTCAAATATATCAAAAATAAAGTCCATATATAAATCCAATGGCAGTATGGCTGTGTGATGCATCACAGCATGTCAACCATAGGTACATCAGATAAACGGCAGTCTTGCTTTCAATTACCATGGGAAATGTTGCAATGGAAATGAGTAAAAAGTCAAACAGGATTATTGCAAAATGATCGTTCCAATGTATCATTTTTATATTCAAGTTCAAGTTTCTTAAAAAATAATGATAAAGATGCTAAAATAGATACAAAAGAGTCCATGTAGGGGGGGGTGGGGGAGCAGACGTAGCAGACAGGGGGGAGCAGACGGGGGGAGGGGGAGCAGACTTAGCTAACAGGGGGGAGCAGACGTAGCAGAGAGTGGGGAGGGGGAGCAGACTTAGCTAACAGGGGGGAGCAGACGTAGCAGAGAGTGGGGAGGGGGAGCAGACTTAGCTAACAGGGGGGAGCAGACGTAGCAGAGAGTGGGGAGGGGGAGCAGACGAAGTAGACGGGGGGGGGCAGACGTAGCAGATGGGGGAGGGGAGCAGATGTAGCAGACAGGGGGGAGGGGGAGCAGACGTAGCAGACAGTGGGGAGGGGGAGCAAACGAAGCAGACGGGGGGGGCAGACGTAGCAGACGGGGGGAGGGGAGCAGATGTAGCAGACAGGGGGGAGGGGGGAGCAAACGAAGCAGACAGGGGGGAGGGGGAGCAGACGTAGCAGACAGTGGGGAGGGGAGCAGACGAAGCAGACAGGGGGGGAGGGGGAGCAGACGTAGCAGACAGTGGGGAGGGGAGCAGACGAAGCAGACAGTGGGGAGGGGGAGCAGACAAAGCAGACAGGGGGGGAGGGGAGCAAACGAAGCAGACGGGGGGAGGGGGACCAGACGTAGCAGACAGTGGGGAGGGGGAGCAAACGAAGCAGACAGGGGGGAGGGGGAGCAGACGTAGCAGACAGGGGGGAGGGGGAGCAGACGGGGGAGGGGAGCAGACGTAGCAGACAGGGGGGAGGGGGAGCAGACGGGGGATGGGAGCAGATGTAGCAGACGGGGGAGGGGGAGCAGACGTAAAAGACGGGGGGGAGGGGTGCAGACGGGGGGAGGGGAGCAGACGTAACAGACGGGAACACTCTGACTTGTTTGTCCCACTCCTATACAAAATTCTAGATGTTGGAAAACTGGCAAATTCTGCAAATGTGAACACAGAAGTGGATCCTGGATGGGGTCCAATGAGGTTTTGTCTCTTACTGAATAACATTTACTGATGTCAGAGCCCAATCAAAATTAATTGTGACACATGTAGCACATAGATCTGAACTGAGTTAATACTTCTTTAATGTTAAGTACAAGCATTCCAATTATTCAGTGCAGAATAATAGTAATGTAGTAAATTAGAGCCATAAGATACTAAAGCTTGTGAACAGACTATAAATAACCAGTTAGTTTAACCAAAAGTTACTGTTTGTCCAGAAATGATAAATACACCAATACACTCTGATAAGGACAATACCTCCTACATTCTCCTAGAGTGGATCTGTCAAGTCTTAAAAAAATAATTGATTTCATATATACAACAATGCTCATTTATTATTTACAACAGAACAGCTTCTCTATATAGATAACAATGATGAAAGTAGAAGACAGTGGTTTAAATTAAATATTTAAATGTATATTCAAATTTTGTAGTACTGATGTGACTGTAGTGCTTCAAAATTGCATGAATAAATTTAGTATCATATGCTGTGAATAGCATACATACCTACATTCAAAACAATTCATTTATAACAGCCAAAAAATGATAAAAACAGGACATTCATAATAAAGCAATCATTATCTGAGCATAATTTTTAAATAGGTAGGCTTCAATTAGCTTCTGTTATATTAAAAGCCACAGTCTAAAATCTATGAACAATGTCAATTTTTACTTCTAATAGTTATTTAAATGTTTAACATAGTGTGACCTTTCTCAGGTTTTTGCAAAGACAGCCAAATAAATTAGACTCACTTACTCAAAAGTCTTAATAACCACATTCCTGCTGCATTTTTAAACCAGCGTGCGGACTGCTGCCCCTGTGTCCCTCTACCAGGGGGTTCGGTATCCTCATGCCAAATACACGGGAATAAAGAACACCAAGTAATAATCTGTTGATATGCATCAACAATTTCACATCATTCCACTACATTTGATGCACTGATTTAAGGTGGTTTTATATATTGCAGTCTTTCAAAAAGAAACGTCCATGAGTGCATGCACAACATTGCTTCAATTTGCTGTAAAATCAGGTTATGGCAACCATTTGGTGTTTACATGCACAGCAAAAACCAAGATTCACTGAAACAGGTAAAAATTGACTTTCACATGACATTTACTACCCCTTGGCTAAAATGGCCTGTAACTTACTCACTGTCCTGCACAGAGTCCCGTCAGCTCGAGCTTGTCTTGTTTTCTGCTGATAGTGCTTGCCAACACCCTCCAAGTTCCAGTGTTTGCTTAAACCCCCCCCCCCCCCCCCCCCCCCCCCCCCACACACACACACACACACACACACATACACACACACACATTACTCACTATTATGAGTTTCTGCATAGCCAGTTACACACATATTTTAAAAAATCCAGAAATCCGATCAATCTGTTCACATAAACTATTCAAACCATCAGGCTGAGATCCTGGTGTGTTGTCCTGGGCTTGCTCAATGATATTAGCCTGATGCGAGGAGTCAGCTAAAGGTTTGGACATGACCTTTAACCTTAGCTATGGTGAAACTGAAGTGTTACTGTGCAAGGAAACTCTCAGAGTGGAGATGGGTATGTGAAAAACTGCAGCGTTTCATCATTCAACATGTGCAGCCCTCTGCCAAAGACAACTTTCCAGAAAGTTTTCTAGAGGTATGTGATAATACTCGAGCTGGATTAAAATTGTTTTCCTGCATTTTGTAGATTCCCTTTTTATCAATTCAATATGATGTCCGACTGGAATTACAACTCTCTGCAAGTGCAAAATTATCACTACAGTACAGAACACAAATGTTAGTAAGCTAACAGACAGCCACTGTGCGGACAATCACCAAACACTGGTAAAACTCTTGTGAAGCTTCCAAAAAGGATTGTGGGTAGCATAGTTTAGAGTTGCCAGCATTAAATTACAGAGGCCAGACCTTCCAGGCCCAGAAAGCATCCAAGCAGTAGCATGATAATCAGTCTCTACAACACCTGCAGATGGAGGCCACTCTGAGCGTAACCACAGTGCCCACAACGAATGTTACAAATTGTGGCTTCTGGCTTCAGGTCCTCTGTTCCCAGTCTCCAGGCTACGTTAGGGAGATGTGTAAGGAAGCGAACAACTGTGCTGTCACCGGTAGACTGTCCCCAAAGCAATAGTTCCAGCAGCTGATGGCTAAGGGCAAAACACGTGACGCGAGAAACCCAGAGAACATGACCAGAGTTGTAAGCTCAGTTCCCCGCATTCTGCATTCGAGCGTCGGTTGGACTCGGGGCGCGTGCTCTTCATGGGTCAGTGCAGACTGAGTTCTGGAGGGAGCAAAACCGCAGACTCAGGGCGCAGCTTCAGGACGTAGCTTCAGGACCACGCAGGACGAGAGGGGTGGCGGCGAGAAGCCCAGCACTCTTCCTCAGGGTGTGGGTCAGATGCTCAAAGTCATGTTTCTGAGGATCCACTGTTGTGAGCGGCTGCCGTTGCAGTCTCTCAGAGTAGGGACCATTTTGTCTTCCTCGGAGGGCATGTCCAAACACTGGTTACTGTTCACATGTAGCAGGGTCAGACGCTGGAGAGGATGAGAAAACCAACAATGACCAAAACAGCGAGAGCTTAAAAAACGATATTTGTCACAAATAGTGTGGGGTGTGTGAAGATTTCCTCAAATTCAACTTCACAAATTAATACAGTCCACTAAATGCTCTTTACATTTCCACTAAAATATTTTAGTGGTGGGACTTTAACGCGTTAATTTCGATTAATTAATTACAGGGAAAATAACGAACTAAAAAAATAACAAATTTTTACGCATTTAACGCATGAGACACTTTTGCACCGTGGAATGTTTCTCAGTGCACGAGTTCCAGGCATACAGATTATATGGACGCACAATAAGATGAGCATGATGGAGATGACTGAAGAGGCTACGCTGGTGGATGGGAAATTTAAATATCAGAAACTTCCAGATGGAAGTACAAACAAAAATAGTGTTATTCACACTTTATGTAGGAAGGAGTTCGCTTATCACAGGAGCACTTCCACCCTTCGTTACCACCTCAACGCAAAACATGTTGCGGCTAACGCGCAGGTCAGTAATGATGACTTAGCTGCTAAATGTATTCCTAGTACGAGCAAACAGTGTCGCCAGTCAACACTCGACCACATGTCAACAAAATGTCAAAGTCCACGTTAGACACATTGACCAATTCACTGGCGAGATGGATTGCTGTGGACTGTAGACCGTTCTCTGTGGTCGAAGATAAAGGTTTACAGGAAGTACTGCAAATTGCGTCAGCTGATGCAAGTTATGAACTGCCATCCAGAAAGACAATGTCGAAGAAAATCCAGCAGCTGCATGATGAGGAAAGGGAAGTAAAACAGGTTATTGTGAAGAGCGCCACAAATGTGGCTCTGAATGGGGATCACTGGACCTCTGTTAGCAACAAGAATTATCTTGGTGTGACAGCTCATATTATAGATGATGAATGGAAGATCCAGTCATTTGCTTTGAGCATGCAGAAGACAACTTCTAGGCACTATGGAGATGTTTGTGGCAGAGGCCTGGGAAATTAAAGAAAAAGTCTACCATCTAAAATAGTATTTAAAAACATCTTCTAATTTACTTCAGTTCTTCTTATTCTTCCAATATCCTGAGCAAAACAACATTTTTGGTCAGAATTTCTAGTGTTCTGAAAACTGTTTGCTCTGTTTTCTGCACTCATCTATTGGTCTGTGTAGTAGACTGGTAGAAAAATAAACAAGATGTTGAAGTTTATGCTTATGTTCATTGATTCATTCATCATTCAAACTTATATTAATATTTCTCACGTTAAATACTGAAATGCAATTAAAATGCGATTAATTTCGATTAATTAATTACAAAGCTTCTAATTAATCGATTAATTTTTTTAATTGCGTCCCACCCCAATATATATATATAATTTAGGGGTGGGACGCAATTAAAAAAATTATATATATTCCTTTTTCAGGGTTATAAGATCTTGTGCTTTTTTTGGTGAACATGTGCTCTGGGATGTGCAAAAACAAACTTCATTGTCCTTACAGTTTTAATAAATGAATTCCATTCTAAATCTCTGAAGGTGACATTTCAGATTAAGTTTGTTAAAACCTGCATGGCCACACAGATTCCAGAGACCCCAGCATCCTTTACATTTACAGTCAAATGCAGCGTGAACTGAAATTCTCAAATTCCGTTTTTATTATTTGAAAGTTATGGACTGTACAAGTCAAATCGAGTGGGAGAAAGTCCAAGATTCTTCAGGGTTCCTGACCTTCAAGGTTCCTGACCGAGCACCCGAGCACTGGGACTCACAGCCCTTCAGCTCTGCCTCTGTTAGCCTTCAGAACCCAGCAGGCTCAGCCCTGACTGGCTTAGCTCTCTCCTTCAATGGACAGTCAGAATGCTGCCTTCATCTCAAACTTCTGCCTGTCTGAGAGTAATTTACTTAGCATGCAGTGTGGATCCCAACACAATTATCACTACTAATTGCCTAATTCCAAGATTAAAGAGTGTGTTCTCCACAGTCTGTTTGCCACACAGCTCTAAGCCGATAGAGCAATGACAAAGAAAACACGTAAGTGCCATGGAGGCTGAATTTACCAAAGTCCGGCGCTCCAGACGCCTGTTGTGGCCACGTCGGTGTCCCCGTCCCTGTGTCCCCGTCCCTGTGTCCCCGTCCCTGTGTCCCCGTCCCTGTGTCCCCGTTTCAGCAGGAGTGGGAGGGAGAGGTTGGACTGGGGCTTCCACTCCATTTGCACCATTCAAGTAGCTGCAGGAGATTCTAATGAGTGTGACTGGCCTCTGGGTTCAGGTTCAGTGCTAATCACAAACAGCTCTCCCCTCTCCGTAATTAAACACCGTCCGAGAGAAGCGAAAGGAAACGGGATTACGGCTCCGTTTGGCTTTTCAGTGGAGCGACTTGCACTGATGCAGCAGGCCAGAGGCAGTCAGATGAATACAGGGACAGAGAAAGATTAAAAGGTAGACTAACAAGGACATGGAGTTGTTTAAATGGTTGCATGTTTACCTGAGGGGTGTGTGTGTGTGTGTGTGTGTGTGTGTGTGTGTGTGTGTGTGTGGGGGGGGGGGGGGGGGGGGGGGGGGGTCTGTGTGTGTGCGCGAGAGAGAGAGAGAGAGAGAGAGAGAGAGAGAGAGAGAGAGAAGAACAGAATGACAGAATGAAACCTGGAGCCCAGCATAGCGTGAGAGTTTACATTATATGAGATGAGAACACACCCCAAACGGCTGAGTAAAGACATAACATATTTCGTTTGGTTTCACACAGTGATGCAAACAAAAATCCACAAACCACTTGTACCTTGTGTTAATAAAAATGCCACACAAAGTGATGCTAAAAACAGAATAAAAAAAGAGCTCCATTACTCATCAATGAAACAACAAAAACCGTGGAGATTAACACAGCTCTAATAATGATGCATTTCATCCTACTGTGTTTCATTTGAGCAAAAAAGATTAATGAATGATACAATGAACCAAGGCATTTGTTCGATTGAACAGAACACAAACCTAAATAGTTATATTTGTGTCCCTGTGAAAATAAGCAGTGCGAAATCAATCCTTATTACACACATGCAACATATACTGTAGCACTCTATGTATGTCAACCAATGATCCTGTAATGCTTTGTATTGATTGTGATAAGACCCTGAAGGTCAAAGTGATGCTCCTGTGTGTGTATTCATGTGTACATGTGTGTGTATGCATGTGTGTGTGTGTGTGCGCGTGTGTGTGTGTGCAAGCATGTACACGTTTCTGCCCAGCTTGGCCATTAGATAATTAACCGGGGATGGTGTGCAAGTCTAAGCCCAGGGAGCAGACTGGCGTTCCCCATGCTTCTACAGATCACCTTCTGTAGGCTATGGTGCACTTACACACCACACACTTACACACCACACACTTACACACCACACAGCAGACATGCACCTGCTTACAGCACCTGGGGTGTAGGGGGGGGGGGGGGGGGTGAATCTGTCCAAGTCGTGCCCACATGCGCACTCTCTCACCCAGGACGTGCCTCAGGAAGACAGGTCGCAACACGCAGACACATGTATGAAAACACATCTGGAGCCTGAGGGTGCTGAGCACCGCGGGCCACGACAGGCCTGGACCACCAACGGGCCTGGACCACCAACGGTGGCCTCAGGGCTGTATTGCCTGACCTGCCTTAACGGGACAAGCAGGCTAGATCACACCAGGACAGAGGCACCCAGCAAGAGCAAGAGTAGAAACCACTAAACATGATTTTCTTATAGACCGCATCTGCCTATGCACAGAACTGTCAACTAAATAAGCATTAAAAAGGCAGAGAGGACCATTATAATTCAGGGTTTGGAAAATAAATGTAGGAAAAAACCAAAAATAACAAACAAAAACACACCTCTCACACCACTCGGCTCAAACGTGAGATGGTCGTGTGAGTGTTCAGATGCAGGTTTGCTCTCAGGGCCGTGAAAGAGGCCTCTCACAATGAGAGATCACTTCAAAAGAGCTCGCAAACAAAGACGTGCCAATTCCGGGGCCCAGCGCATAGATAATCAGGCTGAAACAAAGCCGCCTGCTCTGCACACGCTCAATGAGGGTTGGCATGTGTTGGGCCCACCAGTGGCCACCAAATTTTCATATCAAAATGAAATATTTATGTAAGGAAAATAAATGTCAAGGGAGATTTAATTTGCCGTCAAGGCGAGGGAAAGGTCCGGGATATGTACCGCATTTCTGCTGATGTTTCTCATTATATTCTGGTGTTTGATCTGACTTTCTCCTACACCAGAAAAGAAGGAACAACAACATACAACTTGTTTTTGGATGCTGGAAAAGTCTTAGGACACAGTCTGGGAAATCAAGCAAGGAACAAGCAAGCTCCAAAGCTTTTTAGCAAAAATGCAATAAAACAAAAACCAAAGCACACCACAAGGATCCCCAACACACACATAAGGGTCCCCAACACACACAGAAGGATCCCCAACACACACAGAAGGATCCCCAACACACACAGAAGGATCCCCAACACATACAGAAGATCCCCAACACATACAGAAGGACCCCATCACATACAGAAGGATCCCCAACACATACAGAAGGATCCCCAACACATACAGAAGGATCCCCAACACACACAGAAGGATCCCCAACACATACAGAAGGATCCCCAACACACACAGAAGGACCCCAACACACACAGAAGGACCCCAACACACACATAAGGGACCCCAACACACACAGAAGGACCCCAACACATACCTGAATCCACAGTTCATACAAAGATCCACATAAAACTAGCCGCAATTTACCAAACACATGCAGTGTTTGATGAATGATCATGGCCTGTATGATCAATGCCAACACCACGCTGATCGACTTCACCACATCTAGCCAGTTAAAAAGCCAGAGAGCAAACAAAAACCCCTTCCACGCATCTCAACATTTAAATTCACTGTATTAGTCCGTTTTGAGGCTTACAGACATCTTATGGATATGTTTCCAGACAAGGGAGTACGCACCTCTGCTTATGAACAGCTGCATGTCAACTGGAGCTTGACTGAGCCAACAGTAAACGAGCATTTACCTCCACGGGACCTTGATCAGCCACGTATTTCTCATTTTCTGTGCTTATTGTTAATTAATGTAAGCAGCCCTCCCCACCGAGGTGCACCCTATTTACATTGGAGAGTGCTACAGCAGCAACAGCAAAACAAATAAGTAAACATAAGTAAACACAAAGTAAACACATGGTTATAAACAAGCAAGAATTGTTAATATTGAATTTTAATTGTGTGTAATACTAATGATATAATACTACAATATATTATTATATAACTAATAATACTGAATGTAATCAAATATAGCTCCACAGAATGACAAGCACTAACCAGTAGATTTAAAATAAGCAGTCTCAATCACAGCCTGCACAAAGCTGGTGCTGTGCTGACCCAGACCAGGGGCGGGAAGGCAGGTTAGGGGGCGGGGCTTGGCCTGTGGGAGGCCAGTTAGGGGGCGGGGCTTGGCCTGTGGGCTCCAACACTCGCACCACTGACCTGCTACAGAAAGTATTCGGAGGGCCTGCGGTAAACCCTCCTGAAGACCTGGAGCCTGCTGAGGTTCCTGAGAGCCCAGGCCTGTACTAGGGAGTCATCGCAGCGCTCCACCGTGGGGCCGTACGTGCCGTCCTCCACGCGGCCGATGGTGAGGCACGACTGCGTGATCACGTGCAGGAACGTGCCCTTCTGACGGACACGACCGCCCCGAAGAGGACAGATGAGGAGTCACCACGGCCCAGGAACACACCAGGCTCTGCTCTACAACACGTGTGCTCCTGGGCTAGGAACATACTACTACTACTGCTGCATTATGGGATATGGGAGTAGACGACACAACACTGGGATCCTGGCGATGGAGGGGGGGGGGACTCGGAGGGGTTTTGCACTGACTCGGTCAGGCATGAATGGCCTGAATAGATGATGGCACTGCAGGGAAGGGGAGGAGTGGCCCGGGATGACTGACAGGTGGTGAGGAGTCTGATCTGGCTGTTACAGCAGTAACATCTCCACCATTTTCCCCTCAATTAGATGTGATGTTGGCACAAGTGCCCGTGTCGCAAAGTCCAAGTGAGAGATGAGAATACGATTTTATTTTAAGCCTGCTATTCAATCCCTGGCCATTAGGTGGAACAAAAACCAGTTTACAGACAGCGAGATGTTTCACAAGAAACCAATTACATTTGGAGGGTTTGAAATCCTGGAGTCAGCAACAGTTATAACCTTTTAAAATAGCTTAAATTGCTTTTAAAATAGCTTAAAGATTGATAGCACTGACAGTCTCTGACACTTCTACAAACCCAAACCAGTAAATATTTTATGTAGCATAAATTACTAATCAAAAAGGCCCAATAATTTAGTTCTCTAGGTCAATATATAAATAAACCAGTCCACAGGGGGTTTGAGCAGACTCACTCATGAGAGGGAATCATTTGAAGGTGAAAACACATGGCTGAGACCCCATGGCACGAACCAACCCTCAATAGACAGGGGGGTGTGTCTAAAATAAGGCTTCTGTTCTCAGGTCTCTAATGGTAATGTCCCTGTTCCTAAATCAGGCCTAATATATTTCCCCAACTAGGTCATCCAGTGAATGGGGATCTGCCACATATGCGATGTTATTGATATAGAGATTCACTGCCATCACCATTCTGATCCATTTCTGGGTGTTTCTATGTATCCTGAAGTTATGAACGTTTAAAGAGGACATCAAACTATCTTAATGGGACTTGAGAATAAGCTATGGCAGTTTAACAAAAAAATCAATGTGAAACGAGATTGGGAAATGCCAGGAGACTAGAGTAAACATAAACGCACAGCTCCGCCATCACACACCAAGAGCTATAGCTCGGATATATGCTGACAATACCACATTTCTGTAGGGAGTTCATAAACCTAACACACAAGGGCTTCTAAAACAAGGGTTTCATCACCAAACACCACAACCACTAACTTTACAACAGCAGCTCAAAAATACTACCAGAACATTCAGAAAGAGACTCATCTTACCTCAGAATCATATTCCCATTTGCCAACATACTAGGCGAGGAGAATAAGGCAGTTTTAAGCAAGTCATCAGTCTTATTACTTCAGTAAAGTGACTTCAGACTGTCAAACAAAACAACATCCAGCTCTAATGCACAATATAATGTATGGCTTGTAGCCCCATCTGGTGGCTTGAACCTGCCCAACAAAGCATAACCCTAAACTAAATATTCATCTGTTCTCAGCACATACATATTTTATTATGAATATTAATGTAGTTGGGCTTAGTAGGGCTGCCACAAGGATATGTTTAGCTAATCGATATGGAGACTGAATGAATGTTCTAACTGGCTTGAATGACGTGTACAATCCCAGACCTCTCAGCTCAAACCTCTGAAGGGATTTTCATTCATCATAGTATTTACATGATCTATCAAACAAATGTTCTTCATCATTACAGGCCAATCTTTAACCATGACATGTCAAGCATTCACCGGTGCGCCTCCTTAATCGTGATACAATATTTCTGCCCGTATCGTGTGGTCTTAAGGCCGTCGAGTGGTGCACATACCTCAGCGTCATACTCAAACATCTGGTTGCCCTTCATGTGGTGACACTTGAGCATGAGCACAGGTCCGTTCAGGCGTGACACGTCCAGACACAGGTCATCCGTGCGGAT